>NW_010425068.1:135741-145457 GCF_000710305.1 Buceros rhinoceros silvestris | reverse complement strand
CACTTCTTTTTATGCAGCCCAGGATATGATTAGCTTTCTGGGTTGGAAGCCATTGCTGGCTCATACCTGATTTTCCATCCACCAGTATCACCAAGTCCTTCTTCACAGGACTACTCTCAATCCATTCATGCCCCAGTCTGAATTGATATTTGGGACTGCCCCAGCCTAGGTGCAGGACCTTGCCAGCAGCCTTGTTGGACTTCATAAAAACTTCACATTGAGGTCCCAGCTTTTGTCTAGAACTGCCTGAGTCTTTGAGTACATAGCAAAAAAAAAATGGTTATTGATTCACCTTTCCTGCTCCAAGCATTAGTAAGTTTTCTCCTGCTGTCATCTAAGCCTCATGTAGGGGATCTTATCCTATTTATTTGTAGCTACTTCTTCAGTGCTGGAATCACTGGTAACTCATGGGCTACTAGGTTTATGTAATTAGTGCAGTGGAAACTTCTCCTATTGCGCTTTCACTGGGACAGGTTGGGTAGCAGACACAAGAGACCATCAAGGTTTGGGGCTGAGAAGGAGCACATGCTTTAACCAGGTAAAGGGCTTGACCCTAGTCTCTGGGAATTCTGTGTTACAGAGGGGAACAGACCTTTTACTTCTTCCTTCTCAGAAGCTGAATATAGAAAATAAGCTACCAACTGAACTCTGAAAAGCTTTTTCTAGAAGTTTTACATCCTACTCTGCTTAACAGAAAACATCTACATCCTTCAAGTTTTTAAAGCACCTTACAAATTTCTTTTACAAGGAATGCTGCTTCACTTTCCCTATTCCACATATTTCAATGCATCATGTATTTTTCAAAAGTATTCAAACGCTGCTGCTGCTGTGTAAGGCTTTCCCACATGCTTAACAGAAGGCACTGGGAGAGGAGCAGAGCTTCAGTGTGCGTGACAACTGCTACCTGGAGTGAATTGAAATTAGGAATTGCTATACCAGGCTTCTGAGCAGAAGGCCACAGAGCTCACATTTAGCAGTCTGGGTGTGAGAAGAGACATGTAGCAAACACTGGGAAGTGGGTTACAAATCAGACACACCTGACAAAGACAAATCCAAATGGGAAATTACTTTTAACAAAAATCTTTGGAGGGCTAATAAGGTTATCTTGATGCTGGTACATCTGTCTCATCTACTGTGCCACATCTTTCAAGGACTCAGCTGGAGAATGCCTCTCAGAAGGTGCATGCAATATGACTGTTCAGTACTAAACTACCCTCTCAACAGCTTGTCATGGATGAGGCTATTCTGAAGACAATGAAAACAGCTTGGATTTACTTCTCCTTCCTACTGAAATTCTTTCAGAGGAAGGAAGGGCAGAAAAACAGTCAATGGCTTCTCCTGTTTCAGTCTATTTCCCTCCAGTGGAAGCCCTCAAGAAGAGGTTCACAAGTTAAGAGGTGCACACAAAAAGTGGGAGATTATTCTTCCACCCCCAGTTCTGCAATAGCAGTTTTAGAAGCCATCCACCTCTCCTACTCACTAAGAACGCCTCAACCTTCACTGCTAGTCCCCACCAATATACACAATGTTGCCTAGTGTACTTAGTCACCCATGATAAGGCAGATTGAGCATCGCCCTTCCAAGCAAAGCACAGGTTAAACTAAGATAATAGAACTAGTAGTTCAAAACGACAACAGAACATTAATTTTTGCTTTTTCTAAGCAAGAATTTAGGCAAGGAAAATTAATATATACTAATGTCCTGATTAATAAAGACCTTAAATGTGCTCATAGCTGCATGACTGCTAGCGCCAAACACACTGTAATGCTCAGCATATCCTGTGGCAAAATCGTTCCACATGAGAAACCACATGCTATTTTGCACTTGGGTTGGAGGCCAACCTCTACAAAACATCCATCCCTGGCTTCTCCTGAGCCACCCTGTCCTCCACGAGATGTTTACCAAAGGCTGAGAGTAAGTTATGCCCTTACTGAAATTAATTTTCAGTGACCAAAGTTATTGCTGCAGATAGCATGACCCCTCAGGCATGAGTGCCTCTACGATTACAACTATTTCATGCCTTATCTGGCTGTTTTAACATATACATAGAGGTCTGTGTATACAGCTGTAGTCACTGTGTGTGCCTATTTGAGTCCTGGCACTGAAGGCATTATTATTTTGGCTTAAAAATGCATCTCTGTACCACAATATATGGAGCTGCTCCCAAGACAGAGCAAACGTTCCCACATGGCTCTCACCTAAGAAAAATTATTCTGACATAATTTGACACTCATTGCTCTCCAGCATCTTTCCAGCCTAGGGTTTATGCATTCTTACTCCTTACAGAGACTCAAATTCCATGCAAGTCTTCCCAGTTTCAAGTTAAACAAATACCTATTAGGTCTGGTCTGATCTGTAAGCAAACTGTTAAACACTGCTACCCGTGACAAAGTGTTCAACCCACAGCATGTCTCCCTGCCTTTGTTAAATGCAATTGATAAATCACAGAGAAGAGAAAAAACCCAACGAAATGGCAAAAGCCTTTTTGTTCCCTTTTCTCTACTAGTAGTTCAGAAAGATTAAAGTGCTTATTCACAGAATGATAAACTAGACAAAGGAGTTTTTTGGGTTCCTGCTGCTATTTCTCCTCCTTGGAGGGAAAGTGTCCTCTAGAAGTCAAATAAAGCTTATCTAGATTATTATCTGACTTGATTTTTTTCTCAAGAAAGAATGGGCTTTTCCACTTATATCTAGGGAGCAAGGAAAGACTTTCCTCTTGTGCAGAAAAACAGATCCTCTCAATGTTAAGCAAAAGAAATTGAGTAAATGCTCCGGAATATTTTTCCATTTTTAGCATAGAGAGCTGTGGCCTTTAAGACAAGTGTTGTGCGCCACACCTTGCACACAGCCAGAGATTTGACCAGGAACCAGTCCTGGCATCTCGGAGAACAGACCAAACTGCTTGTCTTTGTTTACATATGTTTGAAGGTCTTCAAGCAAAAATGTTTATTTTTGCACACGTTTGCATAGCATGGGCTTGATATATGTACAGTGTAGTGATACACAGCATGGCTTTCATATGATTGTAGTGCTTACAGGCTGCTTTTTACCATTCTCTGAATACCCTTCTTAAATTGCTGCTCTCCAGACCTGTTTACACTTTTCCATCCCTTGGAGGCGTAGCAGAAGTGATAGAAGGAATTTGTAAGCTACACAGTACTTCAATCTGGCAAAGGAAAAAAAAAAACCAACCCAACCCTGAAAACCAAGAGCCTTCTTTCCCTTGATAGATGGCTGGTACTTAAAGCAATCGATCCAGTCTCCAGCATATCAATCATCAGTTCGCATTTACACAAAGACAACACAAAAACAAACAACAGAAACTAAGAACACTTGAGCTATCACCTAAAAAAGTGGTTTTTAAGCTTCATTTTTATAAAACTAAAAAAAAAAAAAAAATGCATTGACTAGGTTATAAAATAATTAAAAGCTTGGGGTCAAAATCTGGTTCTTAGAAGCTTTGTAATTTACTTTCTGGAAGTACTGAGAAAGAGAAGCTGTTGCTGCAGCTGAGAAAACACCCAGTCTCCTGGTTTGATGGTCACACATACAAAATAAAGCAAAGGATTGTTTTATCCAGACTAAGAAACATTTAATTTCTGAGTGCAATCTTTTGTTTGAAAATTGAAAACCTTATTAAGCACTGAGTGATGTCATTCTAGAACAACAAAAAAGGCAAGTATTTAATTAGGAAAAAGACATCAAATACTCACAATTCCTAAATCTCCTCTCGTTTCATTAGATGAAAAATAATTGTCCAATGTTTCAGTAGGTCCAACTCTTATATTCTTTAAAAAACGCAAACCCATATCTAGTGGTTAAAATATTTTGTCCAGCTCTGGTTGTTTCTAGGTGATGACTCTACCTCTAGACCAGTATATGATTGTATCAATGATGTTGTAACCAATGTTAAATCAAACTTGAATGTGTAGCTCTTTTCTTTCTTTAAAACCACTCGAGAACAGGATCTCCGAGGAACAAAAACTAATGCTTTAGTTTAGGGGTGTGGCTTCAATTTAAGTGGCATTCAAACGACAGCTAGCTTTGAATTAATAATCTGCTTACCTGATAATAAGCTAGATGTCTTCCCTCAAAATGCACCGTTGTTCGGTACTCCATAGGTATTATTGGAGGGTTAGGGTTTAGAAACTGCGGGCATTCTTCTTCCTGGGGAGAGAAACATCTTTTACATTATTCCAAATAAAAAGTCTTATCACAACAAGCTCCAATGGCCTTTGGACAATGGAATGATTGTTCTGAAGAACTTCATGCTTAAAATACAGTGACAGATTTGATTACACCCTTTCAAATTAGACATGCTAAAAATGACTGCAGCATATGTCAAAGCTGTGGGTGATTATCTTTCTCAGCCTTGAAATCTTGTTCCTCTCATTGAAGAAAAATAGTAAAAGGAACAAAAATATCTTTTCAGGATTATTTATCCAGTCCCTCTGCCCCTCCTCAATCACACCCTTAAATTCCCACCCCTGCACTGTCACTAAAAAAATATACCTTACACTTCTGGAGTTAACTTTAGAATAATTTTTAAATCCCTAATTCAAGCAACTGATAAGAGAGAAAGAGCAAGGGAAATATTGAAGTGTTCTAATAAAACCCTAATAATTTACCATATTTTGTTTAATCACATCCTGTGCTGAAGAGGACTCTTCACAGATATGTCTCTTCCAGTCCCACTGGCAATTCCATCTATTGCTTGCACAGGAATAGCATCTACAAATATAACATGATAGTCATGACAAACTGTTAGGCTTTTCCTCCCATTGACAAAAAAAGCAAATTAAATTCCATCTTTATTCATGGAGGAAGGATCAGTCTGTTACAGTGTCCTTACTATAATAAGCTGAAAACTTCATAGTAAGCACAGTTCAAGAACCCCCAAAAGCTATTTTCTTCCTTAAATATTTGAGCAAGGATTAAAACGCCACAGCATCTCACACAAACTTTGCGATCAAGCCTGAGGGGACTGGAAATTATGTTGATCAACCTTCATACATAAGGATGACCGAAGTGGGTTTGGGTTGGCTGCGCCTGCCCTGGGGCAGCAACATCCTGGGCAGGGCAGATGATGGGGGTAGTCAGCTTTGACTGTCCTATCTGAATGCACCTCAACCCAAAGCACCAATCTGTTGTTTGAGGGAACAAGCAGGTAAGCGGATGTCCACAGTGCTCACCTGCAGATACTGAAATATCGACCCAATGAACTGGCCTTTAATTAGATGTGCTGTGACTATTCCCATTCCACGTACTTTATGTTACCGGCTCACCTGCTGCCCTTCAACCATTTTTAAACTCCATTAAAATGTGAGAAAAAGGATTTGGATGCTGGCAGATTTTGAGAGTGCCAAAGGTTTAGTTACGAAATGATTGAGTAACTCAGTTGCCAGTTACCTGAAACTCGATGCTAGAGGATCTAAACACCTAACTTAAGAAGCTGAAATACTTACGGTTGATTTTCAAGAAGATTCATTGCTTCTTCACAGTCATAAAAAGGGTAAGTATGTGATGCCAAAAATATATTGTTCTCTTTAAAGGTTAAATGAAGTGGAACTGAAACATGATCTATCACAAAAGAAAAAAAATTATCTAAGTGGTTGTTGAATTCTTTAGCTCTTGAGATGAATGCTACAATGATAATGCTTTTATTATTTCACAGGACATAAGCAAATATTTAACTATACTGTTGACACTCTGAATCTCATGACCTGTTATACTTTAGATCTATAATCTCTGTTTCGTCTTTTTAAGCTTTACAAAATTTTCAGCACATGGTTGTCAGAAGAAAAGCAGAGATGGGATAAAGGGAAGAAGAAAAATTACAGAATAGCTTTGTTTCATGGAAGTGTTACTCAGCAGTGTTATCGTCATGCTAGAATTTAGAAGGACAAGGAAAACTGGAAAAGGAGATAATTAAACACACATGAAAACTGGCATGAGAACAGTCATTTCAAATAAAACATTTTCTTAAATACAAGTATGTCTCTATGTAAAATGACTTCTTTCATTTGTGGCTAAAATTGCCATTGTCACGTGAATTAAAGCAGGAGATCTTTGTGGGTAATGCCCAGCACTGCCTGCAATGCTGTGTTACCACAGGCACTTGTGATCTTCAGTTTGCTGAACATGTTTTCTCTATAAAAGCACTTCTTGTCTGGATTATTACTAAACTAAGAGCGGAAAATTTGTCTTCAAAAACTGGTGCTTTCCTCAGTGAAGCTGTTTGAAATACCTTTTACAGAAATCATTAGGCCCTTGTGACAAGTTATTTCACAAGCTATTGAGCAATTTCAGACTCCGCTTTCCTTGAACAAGTTCTTGGAAGGCCATCAGCTGGTTGGCTGGAAGTCACCTTTGCCTGCATTAGGTCCCCTTGAATATTTCAGACTGGTAGGAATGCCAGGGGATTTCCTAACAATGGGACTGTGAAAAAAGCATCCTCCCTCTCCAGAAATGTTCTACTCCTTTTAGAACCAACCACAACTTTTCCAAACTCAACATGGTTTTTTTAACAGTAAGTAGATGGCTCAGAACTTTTTGTCCCGTGTTTCCAGGAACCATCACCTGTGTTCACAACAGTCTGCCTCCTGCTGCAGTGTCTGCCAAGCTTCTGAGAATCTTTATATTACTTTTGAACATCCTTTCAGATGGATCGCTGTGCAACCAACTCAGAGAGGTGTATTATTTTTAAGTGACTTGGTTACTCTAATACACCCCAAAAGGCTTCTAGTCTCGCATTTTATGCTGGAAGACATCAAGATGTCATATTTATCAACCCAGTTGCTTTATGTTCTGCTTTACAAAATACTTAGGGAACATGAATTGGCCCTAAATAACGGAGGGCAGCTTTAGCACTTAGCATAATCTGATGCTATGACACATCCCAGCTAGTTTAAAACTTAAGAGTGAGATTTTGGCATCATCATCCTTCCTGCAGCTAAAACTGGATTTTGACCTGTTTCAGCCTTAAGAGACTTGAAATTTATCTTAAAAAGTAAGCTTCCAAGTACTGCTCTAACAGTTCATGGCTGTTGTGATACGTATAGAAGGATTATCCTCAGCAGTACCTCTGCAAGCTCTAAGAGCACCTGTTTTTTGTTTTGGGGTTTTTTTCCTCCTTTTTCAACTTGATACATAATAAACAGTGCTGTGTAACCAGCTTTATTCCATGGTGTTTATGCACCAAGATGTATGAACTTAGAGCATGAATAAAGCACTATGTAGGAAACAGCACAAGAATTATGGTTGGCAATAGACCTTAAGCATATAATCAGTAGTTCAGAACAATGATACAGCCTTTAATTATGTGATCACGTTATTTCTCCACTGGATTTACTACTGCAGAAGCCGGAGGGCATGTAGTAGAAGAGGCAGAAGGCTTTATGAGAGAAAGGACAGCCTTGTGACATGGACTAGAAAACAAGCCACTGAACTACAGCTGACTAGAGAAAAACTAAGATACCGGAGACTAAAAATTTCACATCTGAGGCCTGTATGCGGTGCTTCTGGCCCCAGAACTCAGAGAAATTAGGGCAAGATTAGAATAGCTGGGTTTTGTTTGTTTAGGACACAGAATAGCTGTTCTCTGGCTCCACGTGTACACCTCTGTCAAGCTCCTGTTTCATATTCCTGGTAGAAACACCAGGAATGCTATGGCTTGTAAATACAGCAATGGAAAAAGTTTGAGCAAAGCTTTTGTGTTTTTAAACGTTTGAAGGGACGAAGTTCAGTAATTGACTATTTGGGGAAAGGGACTGGAAGAGGGAAAAAACCCCCTTGTATGTGGTTCATATAAGAGCATCACATTAGAAGCAGTAGGCTACGTTCTTTCCCCTCATTATACATGGAGGTTAGCAATAGTTCTTTACCTTGACCTTTCGGTGTTGGAGGAATTATACCGGGTGGGTCACAGATAATAACCCCATCTTTTAATTGGGCATTATGGGTTGTTTCGCCAAATGTACACAAAACCTGGTCACTCTCAGTCAAAGCTGGCAATGGACTTACAGTCAGTTCCACCTGGAAACAAAATTTAAAAAGGCTAAAATATTTAGAAAGAAACGAACCAAGACCCAGTAAGATTGATGGCATAGAATTTCAACTGCTCATTTTTTCTGGCCAGCGGTAATATTTTGGATAGTATCACAGAACATGGTTCTCCCTTTCATTTTTTTCATTTCTTCCTCTCTGCTAATCTCTTCTTCTACCAATTTTTCCAGGCCAGTTCTATGTTGAATTAGACTGGTACAAAACCACTTTGTCCTGTCAATGTATTAGAGCAGAGCAAAAATGTCTGTACAGACACACCCAAAGTCTTTTATTCTTATCCTCAGCATCCAATTCAGCAACAGTAAACAAAATGGTTAACACTTAAACCCTGACAAACCTAATCAAAATTACAATAACCTTAGGTGTTACTAGTGAATAATGAAACCAAGGCTGGATGGGCTGGAAGAGCTGGAGTTTTCAAGGACTGAACAGAAAAGTGGCTTCCTCAAGACTCGAACGTATATGCAGGAAACCCACTGAGATCTATCATTGCTGCTGAAAACGATTTCTGAGTGAATATGAAATCTTAACCTCCTTGAGGAAACTGTCAATACAGACTGCATGTAAGAAACTAAAAGCAAAATAAATGGGAAAACTTAGCAAGGGAAGAGGGGAAAAATTGAAATGAAACTTTGGATGCTTCCTTGATTTAATGTGTCAGGTGAGTTTAATACATAATTTAACTTTTTCCATTTTGTATTGCCAGTAGAAATGACAACCATCCCTTTCTCACTAAAAATGGTCCACTATGCTATGAGCTGCTACATTTTTTGGTGAGAGGAGACAGTAGCATTAGTGATGTCACAGGCAGCATATATTTACTTGTACTTGGGTTTGGTTTTGGGTTTTAGGTATTTATGGCCTCAGATGCTGATATGAGACACCAGAGACTTGTCAACAGAAGCTGACAAGATCTGAACTAAGAGAAGGTGTGGATTTTATGTGGACTAGTTACACTCTACTAACATTTTTATTCAACATAGAAATGGCCTTAACACGATGTTGGTTACATCATTTAGGAATGGAATTTAAAGTGACTTGAATGAAAGTTTTTTTCTTTCTGATGAAGAGGGATTAAAAGCCATTTCACAGATGTTACTCCCTAGGCAACCCCAGGAAGTCCTCAGTCTGCACTGGCATGCTTCATTTGGGTCACACTCTGAACACTTATTTTCTTTTGCCACAGAGTCAGTTTGCATGCTGAATTTACCTTCTACATGCACCCAGACAAACTTCGCTGCGTTGGCAAGTCCTCAGATGATTTTAAAGCAACAGCTTATGGCTTTGTTGCTTACTTGTAAGTTTATGCTCAAGTAAGCTGAAAGGGCAGCATGAAATCTCCCATATCAATTACTTTTTATGGGTTATACAACATTGTGCAATACTTCCATAATATTCAGATAAGCGTAAGTGCTTTATCATCCATGCTAGTGCATCATTTTGGTTTACAGAGAAGGTCAAAAAGAGCATTACTTAGAAGAAAACATGAACTGCAACCTGCAAAACAGCAGGCAAGAAAGAGCACTGTGAGAAATAACAGAGACTGAGATACCCAAAGCACTGTCCTATTCCCAGCCTCCACCGCGCATAAAGAAATGCAGATATTCATTCTTCCTGGTAGTCACATCAATGTGCTTTAAGAACATGTAGGG
>NW_010425068.1:130471-135621 GCF_000710305.1 Buceros rhinoceros silvestris | reverse complement strand
GAATTTTCTTGTCATACCTTAGCTGGGGCTCTGCGACTCATATTTAGAGGGTCTGCACTAACGATAGTCATGCACGTGCCACCTGGACTCCACAGCCAGTGGTTCTCCTTATCGGCTGTCCCACAGTCTGCCTTCTTTGTGCACCTGACAAAACAGGAACAAAAACCAAAGCAATATTATAGCTGGATTCTGCTTTCTCTGAACTACACAACACTTTCAGGATTAGAGCCTAAAATTACAGCACGACTGGGAATTAGTTTGAATATTGACTGTTAGAGAATTTTTAATAGGGTAAGTGGTGGAATAAGTATTGATGCTTTGAGATGTCAAAAGCTTATACTATTTTGGACACCACCTTGGATTAGACATTCCAAATCCATACAGAGGCAGTAATATTTAGCACAGGAACAGCAGACAATGGAGCCATTGCCTGGTCATCTGAAACCAGGCTTGTTAATCTTCAACGTAATACATAACAAAGTCCCGAATGAGTGGGTGGAGCCTGTTTTTTCTGCAGGTCAAGTGGCACACACCTATGTGTTGCCAGTAATAAGACACCCTACTCATGAATGTAAAATGCAATAGAGAAATATTGCTGGGGGCACACAGGCTTGCAGAGAGATCCTGTGAAACTGGAGGACTAGAATTGTTACTTTTGAAGTGAATGTTTTCATTAACTCCTGCGCTGTTTAAAACCTCTCTCTGCCAGGGCACCATTGTGGGAAGTCAACAGTGGTCGTGCAGCCTCACCAAAAAGACTTGGAGATTTTCCCAGCTCAAGCACAGGAAGGACAGAAAGAGGAGACGCTGCAGTGCAGAAGCTGCCTATGTGGCTAGAAAAGCTTGCTGAAGTGTGTCTGGGGGAACAGTCTCGTGTATTCTTTCCATTCCGTGCAAAGGTTAGGAGAAAATGGTGTAGGATCTCTGGCTGCTGTAGCAGAAGACTATTAATAAACTCCTCGGGGGCTTTAACATAGTGCAGTTGCTGCAGAGTTCTGTCAATCTTACCCTTAAATACATCATTTACATACAGAGTCTACATTCATATAACATATCCCTAAACACACTATTAAGTGCTGTGCATGATCATGAGACAGCACTTGCTAGAGATGAGAAAAATACTAGAAATTAAACACCTTTTTTCTTCCCATTGGAAATAAATACTAGCAAATGTAAAAATTCATGTTTGCCTCTTCTCAGAAACCATTAATATTTTGAGATATTTAGGTCAGTGAAAACCTGAAGGGAAATCTAGAGGAAATTGCCTTTTGTATGATATATAGCACGGCCTTCAACTCCCAGCAGCCTAGGAGGAGTTCGAGGTGTATATTCCAAATCCCCAGGTTTCATCCACAGCTGCTAAACCCAGGCTGTAAGAGTTACAGTATATTACATAAACTTGCATGCACCGCATAAGTTTCTCTGCAGTGCTCCATATTATGCTACACATCAGGCTGGTAGATAACTTAATGTGCTAGTTCACATTTTCAGACAGGAAGGTAGAAGCTTGAAATTCATCTGCATACTATAATTAAATAGCCCCTTTGTTCCAACAGCAAATACTTAGAATCACGAATTCCCAACCGCTCATGCCAAGGGGTTAATTAACTTAGTAGTCAAAAAGAGAGCTGCAGGACCTCTCTTCCCTTGCACCACTCCAATCAATGCAGAGTGCAAAGAGACATTCCAGAACTGTCAAGTGCTGTCCTAGTTTACATGTGTTTGAATATTAATTCAGTTAACCTCTGCCTATAGTCAACCAAATGCCACCTTCTGCTCTCCTACAGTTAGGTGAAGGTTCAGTCCAGCTACATACCTTGATAGATGATGTTTACCTATAGCATTTGAGCTATATACTTTATTTGTCATGAACATTTTTTCTTTTACATTCTTTTTTACATTTTCCTGCTCTACTTAAAATACATATATTATATTTTTTGAATTTTAAATAGGGAGCACTCTTCTAATTTCTGGGAGAACATTTGACTGTATAGTTCAGAGAGTAATAAAATGTGCAGTTAGAAGAAGTATAGTGATATTCAGTACCAGCAGAAGAGTATATATTTTCTCAAACTAATCAAATCTGCAGAAGTCAACAGGGACTTATTTGTGTGCGCAGAAGGCTGATATCAATGTGTGCGTGATAAAATTAAATCACTATCAGGAGCGTAAGGCTGAGTACAAAGAGCTAGGGTTGTTATGCCCAGCAGTAACCCGCAGCACATGTCAAAATCTGAGCTATTCCATTGCCTGCAGAAAACACCAGCATCACTCACCTGCCTTCTCTGACGCACCAGCCACAGTATGGATCCCCTGCTTGAATGCACTTCTCACAGTCTGAATATTTGAGGCAGTCCTGCACAGGTAGACGATACACCTGGAGAACCAAAAGTAAGGCAAACCGTCAGGGATCTGGGGGAACAAGTTGGCAGAAATGTTTGTGGATGGGGCTGTATAGTGCTGTTGCCTGAGGCAGCAGAAGATTTGATCCTGTTTTAATATGATCAGAGCTCAGCTTGATTTTAAGAAAATACATACGAAACCAGAGCATAGTTATTTCCCCCTTAACAAAGTCCAAATTCACACACTTTTCCTGCTTTGTTTCACTCCAATATTCTCTAATCTCTCTTCCAAAATTGTTAGGATGACATTATAATCAAGAATCATGAGCATGTCTTACAAAACTGAGCTTTTCAGTTCCTCCAGTTATGTTACTTCTGGATATCCACATTACAGCAGCCACCACAGGATAGAAACTGCATCAAAAACTCTCTGAATTCAAGAAATACTACTGCAGGACAGATACTTTCAAAAGGCTAACTTGGTACTGGCTAGATCATATTTTAAACAAAATATTCTGCCCTCTAGCTCAGAGCGGAAAATTGTTTGGAAACGTGACTGTCAGTGATCGTTTTAGCTAGAAGGCAATTCAGAATGTCTGCAAGCGTGAGAGAGCCAGGGCGCTTTGGGTTACTGCACTGATCCAGGCATAACCCTCCACGATGCAATACATTCATGAAAGAAAACAGAAATAATTATGACAAGCAGCAGCAGGAGAAAGAGCATCATCAGTTCTCGTGTCTCAATCCCCCAGTAAATACATGGTTTCTGGTTTCGATTTCCTTTGGTGTTGAGAATAAACAAATATGTCTGTCTTTGGTGCACAGAAAAAGGAGCCAGCACACAACCATCCTTTTAGTTACAGTGCTGACATGATGCAAGAGGAGAACAGGACATACATCTTCTTGTTGATGACTATGTTCTAAAGAGCACAAAAAGTCTAGCAACAGTAACTCCCAGATGTAAACTTTCTTTTTTTCTACCTCCTCACTCAAATGCAGTGGCAATCATAAAGCTACTTTGAAAGTCTGAATTTGGCCTTTTCTTTCACATTTGGAGTTCAGTCTGACTCAGTTAAGGAAAATGCCAATACTGGGTAGTTCTCTTCCATTTATTAATACAGAGGTTTACCTTTTCAGCATTCTCTTCTTCCACAGATTCTTACCTAACCAAGGCTAAGTTACTGGCAGTCTGTTTCACTAACTGGTACCCATGAGTAATTTAATATCTGGTGAATGGCTTTTTTATGACAAAGTATTTATTTCACAATCCTGGCAGGCAGAAACAAGCCCTAGTAACTGCTGTCTCTGCAAATTTTATGTAAACTTAATGGATTTTTTTTTAAAAAAAATATCAGCTCCATTTACAGCCATCTTCAAAATGCAAAGAAACTAATTTTAAAGATTTTCTAATTGGCATTCTTAATCAAAGAGAGTGGTAAAAGCTAAAACAACCAAACAGCCAAGTGATCTTGGTAAGTGACTGCCACGGGGTTCTGCTTTCCTCCCAGTACAGAACATACTGTATGGAATTTAGGACCCTGCCAGCGACGTTCACTTGTAACAAACCGGTGTGAGCATGCCAGGGGTTGCACGCTCCTTTCCAAGTCTCCCAAGAAGCTGCAATGGGTTTCTCTGGGAGCAGAGCAGGCAGGAGGGGGCTGACTTTTGAAAGCATTTACTCCAAGCCACCCACTGCTATTGACAGCAGCAGAAGCTGGGAGGAGAAGGGGGAGGAGAAGTGAAATAGGAGAGTAAGAGCTTATATCTCACAATAGCTCTTAACCTCTGTATCGTTCTTCCCTGTATTTCTCTCAATCTGATTTCTTCTTAAAGGCTGCTTCAAGTTATCGCCCACCTCATCATCACTTTCACTGCTCAAATGCTTACAGAGCCCAAGCAATTCACTTCCAAATGCTGAGGCAGGCTGCATCTGCCAGGTAGCTTAGCAGTAAGCACGCCTATCAGTGCAGCTAGCCTGACCTTTATTGTTTATCTCATTTTAAATAACCCTAAACCATCTTAACTCCCAGGGCAGGGTTCTGGTATCTCTACTCCCACAGCTCCCAGCTGCGTTTAACCCAGAAGTGCATGTTTCAGCATTTATTCTTCTCCTGTCGCTTACGTCGCTTCGTTTCTCCCAGCTCCGAAGGTCTCCATTCTCCTCCTGTCTATTTGCTTCTAAAAGTGGGTGGGACTGCTCATTGTAATTAACTCCTGGAGATGACAGTAATGTAATGCCATTACAGAGCTCCCAACTTCAGTTATTCATATTTAAGTTGAACAGGTTTTGTAAAAGGAAACTATGCAGTGTCTACGAGAGCTACTTAGAAAAGATTAAACTGAAATAATTTCTTTGGCAGAAATCTGACACTTTCTAAATTTAAACCTTTTGTAGAGATGGAATTATTTTCCTGCAAATTTTCTCTGAAAACCTGTCTGTGGCCTTCTAAATTCTACCAGCTCAAGCAGACTGTCACCAGAAAGCTTCATCCTTCAAGGTTGCTGCCATCTCTTATGCTGCTCAGCAGCTCATTCTGTAGCCTGGTGGGGACCTGAGGGCTTCTAAGCAATGTGCCTGCTTCTTGAATGGGTTGCCAGGCCACCCAGGCTTTTGTGGACAACATTGAACTTTGGAGTTCTGTTCCATATCTGAACAAAAGCCAAATGAAAATTATCAACTAATCAAAAGAAAAAAAAAGAAGTAACCTCTTTCACACTCCGTCATATTATCAAATGTCGCTTATCTGGCACTTTTTCCAATGTGGCTTCTAGCCTGAAAACCTTCAGTTAGAATATAACATTCCTGCA
>NW_010425068.1:117130-130327 GCF_000710305.1 Buceros rhinoceros silvestris | reverse complement strand
ATATTAATCCTTTCACAAAACAGACAAAGAACATTTCTCTCACACCGTTTTCCCCAAATGCTCTCCTTTCACAGTCCTCCTCATTTTCCTTGTGTTACTGCTGCCAGAACATTTCCTACATCCCATTCTGTGTCACTGTCAGTGCTGCAGATGGTCACAGCCTGTCACCCACGCTGTCCCGGAGAGGTGCTGAACCACAGGTTTGAGGCTGGCAGCTCCAGCCACCACAAAGAGAAGTGTCAGAAGAGGGTTACAGCTGGAGGTGAAAGAGAAATCCGGCATCCTTCTCGTCTCCTGCTTGCTTTTTCACTTCCTCTCTCTACAAATGTCCATTGTGCCTCACCTGCCAGCACAGAGAAGGGGAACCTCGAAGGGACTGCCTATGCCTTTTATAGCAAAGTCCTACCTTTCCTGTTGCACTCGCTTGGTTTTAGCAGAAGCTCAATCAAAAGTGATCAGCAAAGTTGTGATTCCCTCCATCGCTTCTTTGTTTTTGACAGCAAGACCCACAAAAAGTACTGGCAGCTTTACAGATGTGTAAATGCTCTTATATCAGCCACCAACATCTTAAATCCCGAATACCCTTGAAAAGAACTGATGGCAGCTATAGCATCTACTGGTACTCCACAGACACCACACCAAGCACTAGGGCTGCCTGACCCCATGGCGTGCTGGTGCCAAACATCTCAACTTTATCTCTCTCACAGACCCCATAAAAAGAGCTTTAGAGCTGAACTCACTTCCCATTCCCAATCATAAGCATCAAGGATACAACACCGCTCCAAGTCACAACAATCAAGCCCATCAGCTTAGGTTTGAGAAAGGTCTTCATACACAAAAATCAGGGAGAGCCACACCAAGTGGGGAGACTTCCAGGAACAACTGAGAAATGTACAAATCTCATGTAAAATTGCAGAGAAAGTGAAAGCAGACCTGGTCCTTAATGCAAGCAGGACACTTTACCTTGTCTGTGGTCATCACATACAGATTTTCTTGGGTTTGGTCAAGGACCAGGTCATTCTTTATGGGTTTGTTTAGTTCAATAGTACGAGAGCTGTACTCTGTTGCAGTGGAAGACAGGAACACCTGTTTCATGGAAGAAAGAAAGGTGGTTAATATTGCCTTTTTTCCCTCCAATTACCATTATATCTGGTTACTGCTATAAAAAAACAACAAAAAAAAAGTTTCTGTAAATAAATTAACAGCAAATGGAAGGCTAAGGAGACTCTCCATCCTTTATTAGATGGAGACAGGGACAGGGTGGAAACATAGCAACCAAGGATGAGGAAAAAGCTGAGGTACTGAATGCCTTCTTTGCCTCAATGTTTAACAGTAACACCAGCTGTTCTCTGGGTACCCAGACCCCTGAGCTGGAAGATGAGGACAGGGAGCAGAACAAAGCCCCTGTAATCCAAGTGGAAGTGGTTAGAGACCTGCTACACCACTTAGACACACACAAGTCTATGGGCCTGGATGGGAAACCACCCAAGCATACAGAGAGAGCTGGTGGAACTGCTCAACAAGCCACTTTCGGTCATGAATGAGTAGTCCTAGCTAATCAGGGAGGTCCCAGTTGACTGGAGGTTAGCAAATGGGGTGCCTGTCTACATAAAGGGCCAGAAGGAGGATTCAGAGAACTACAGGCCTGTCAGTCTGACCTCAGTGCTGGGGAAAGTTATGGAGCAGACCATCCTGAGTGCCATCACATGGCATGTACAGGACAACCAGATGATCAGGACCAGCCAGCATGGGTTTATGAAAAACAGATCCTGCTTGACTAACCTGATCTCCTTCTATGACAAGGTGACCCACTTAGTGATGATGGATGAAGGAAGGGCTGTGGATGTTGTTTACCTGGACTTTAGTAAAGCCTTTGACACTGTTTCCCACAACATTCTCCTGGAGAAAGTGGGTGCTCATGGCTTGGATGGGCATACACTTAGTTGGATAAAATCTGGCTGGATGGCTGGGCCCAAAGAGTGGCGGTGAATAGAGTTAAATCCAGTTGGTGGTGAGTCACAAGTGGTGTTCTCCAGCGTTCAGTGTTGAGGCCCGTTCTCTTTAATGCCTTTACCAATGATCTGGATAAGGTGATTGCACACTCAGAAAGCTTGCAAATAACACCAAGTTAGGTGGGAGAGTTGGTCTGTCTGAGGGTTGGGAGGCTCTACAGAGGGATCTGGACAGGTTGGATCGATGGGCTGAGGCCAGCGGTGAGATTCAACAAGGCCAAGTGCCAAGTTCTGCACTTAGGTCACAACAACACTCTGCAATGCTACAGGCTTGGGGAAGAGTGGCTGGAAAGTCACCTGGTAGAAAAGGACCTGGGGGTGCTGGCTGACAGACGGCTGAATGAGCCAGCAGTGTGCCCAGGTGGCCAAGGAGGCCAACAGCATCCTGGCTTGTATCAGAAACAGTGAGGCCAGCAGCAGCAGGGAAGTGAATGTTAGCACTGGTGAGGCCACACCTCAAATACTTTTTCAGTTAATTTGTTCAGTTTTGGTCCCCTCACCACAAGAAGGACATTGAGGTGCTGGAACATGTCCAGAGAAGGGCAATGAAGCTGGTGAAGGGTCTAGAGAACGTGTAACAGCATCCTGGCTTGTATCAGAAACAGTGAGGCCAGCAGCAGCAGGGAAGTGAATGTTAGCACTGGTGAGGCCACACCTCAAATACTTTTTCAGTTAATTTGTTCAGTTTTGGTCCCCTCACCACAAGAAGGACATTGAGGTGCTGGAACATGTCCAGAGAAGGGCAATGAAGCTGGTGAAGGGTCTAGAGAACGTGTCTTACGAGGTGCAGCTGAGGGAACAGGGGTTTAGTCTAGAGAAAAGGAGGCTCAGGGGAGACCTTATTGCTCTCTACAACTACCTGAAAAGAGGTTGTAGCAAGGTGAGTGCTAGTCCCTTTTCCCAATTAACAAGTGATAGGATGATTTAGATTGGATATTAGGAGAAAATTCTTCATCAAAAGAGTTGTCAAGCACTGGAATGGGCTGATCAGGGAAATGGTTGTCACCACTGCTGGAGGTATTTAAAAGACGTGTGGATGTGGAACCTGGGGACATGGTTTGGTAGGACTAGGCAGTGTTAGGTTAACAGTTGGACTTGATGATCTTAAAAGTCTCTTCCAACTTAAATGATTCTATGATTAATGAAAATTCTGTGTTTACTCAAGTTTACAAATTCACATTAGTGAAAACGTTTCCATCGGATATATATGGCATCAAAACCATCAAGCAAAGCGTAAAAATCATGAAAAAAAATTGCTCACTGCTTGCAACAGCTAATACTTGTATTTTTTTTTTTGTAAATACTGATTTATTTTAGTGCTGTAAAATTAAAATTCTCAACTCAGAGCCTTTGCACTTGAAGATGTTTAAATTTGTTGTCTTCCCTCATGGTAATCAAGAGTTTCATCTTCAAATTTCAAATTGCATAGTGGCACATGGCCATCACTCCCCTTCAAGCAAAATAAGGTGTTTGGCATTGCAGTCTTGACATTTTAACGTGAGAAACACATGAACCGTTGAGTCCCGCATGATGCAATCAGAATTTAGCAGAGCTCCAGCTTGGGCTTTGTATTGCCATCTCTGTTCACTGAATAGCCAGAATAATTACAAAATGAAAATTTGCTCTTCAACTAGTATGGGCTTGAATAGAGATAAGGCTAGAGCATCTGTTAGATTACCTAAGGCTGTTTATATAGGGCTCTCAGTAGGTATCTAATCCTTTGGGAAAAGCAGCATTCAGGCGATGCTAATTCAATCTGTGTATTGGATAGCTGAGGTACATCAGAAATAATACACGGCTTTCCTTTGAAATTAAAAAAACCAAGCTCCAAGAGAGTTTGCCTCTGGTATGTGATCTTATAAATCCCATTTACTTTTAGCATAGAAGTATGCTATCACTACAGTTTGCAACCTTTCAAACACCTCGCAGACTTTTAAGTCCAGTTTGTTACCTTAAGAATTTTACCATCCGACGTTCCCAGAAAGGCCACGGTATGTCCATTCTCCACAGCCACAGTGACGGCCGTGAGATTCATCCCTTCTTTCTGCAGGACCGGCTTCTCTACAACACCATTCTTACTTCCCAAAAGGTACGGCAAATGTTCGGAGCCACAGGGGAAAGTTTTGCTTGCATTCTAATAAGGAATAGCAATACAGAGCTGTGTTAAATATTCAGATCACTAATTCCTAGCTAAGAATGAAGTGCAACTCTATTACCAGACAGTATAATACCCCTCAGACACAGAAGAGTAGAAAGAGAGAAATGGATTTTCTGGCGATTTTCCTCCAGCCAACAGGCAGCAATCAGAAAACAGCCTGCTAATTGCAAACTGCTTCAATGCTTTCACTTTCCAGGAGACATGCGGAGAGAATATTTTTTGTTTCTGTTTCATTATAGCAGCACAGTTTAAAAACTAACCAGTTTGTTTAACTAAAATGAACATGTCATATAGATTGGGTTGGCCAATTTTGCGTTGAAGACTGGTTTTTTAATGCTGTTTTATTTTTTTAATTTGCTGCTATCCATAGAAAAGCAACCCACTGGCAACCGCCTTGTGAACTTCAACCCATTCCCTCTTCACTATGCTTTAATCTTGAGCTGCAGGGAGTGTAAACAGGACATTCATTCACACCTTGCTTTTCCTGCTATGTTTGGTAACAAGAGTGTCTTTCTGTTCTGAAATCCACATCTCCTTTTTGCTGGAAGCCATGGGTGCTCCATTTGTCACATTCAGGGGTTCTGTTTGATGCTAACTTCTGATGCAGGGTACTGCAGTGAGTAACACTGTTTTTCAGAGGCAAAAAGTGTTCTTTTGGCTTCTTATCAAGTGCTAGGAAGCTATTGTGTGGGAGGGGACTGTGGCTTCATGAGATGAAGGATCATGGGTCAATACCAACATAAGGTATTTCCATGCCCCACCTCTTCAGCTGTTCATTCCTACCCTTCCTCTGCAGCACACCTCTTCTCGAGCTGTGCTCAAACAGCTGCTTTTGCAACTGTGTACCTTGCTCAGGGTGGGCAATTAAGACATCCTTCCAAAAGCTGGCTGAGCTATTTTTAAGATGATTCTTCTCAACCCAGTTTAGGGTTTGCTGGAGTAATGAATGGCATGCACAAGCAGAGCTTGGGAATGGTGTACATCATAAAGTCAACAGAGATGCTGAAAATCGCCTCTCAGAGATGTAATAACTTGAAGAACAGTATCTGGAGAGGTGTAACATGCCTTCCAAAAACCTTGTAGCCAAGGTAATGACATGCCATAAAAAGATGGCCATCACACTATGGAAGCATTTTGAGTCAGAGCAAAATATGACCATCACCTGAATAGAAGAAACATGTATTTCTAGTTATCTGAAAATTCAAATCCAACTGAGAAACAACATTAAACTCCAGGTATTACCTAAGAGATCCTTAATACCATTTAAAAACTTTATAAATATGTTGGCTGAGGCCAGAATTGTCTCTAGTGATCATCCAGAAGCTGATCATGGGTATAACAAATCACTCAGTG
Source organism: Buceros rhinoceros silvestris (assembly GCF_000710305.1). NCBI lineage: Eukaryota > Metazoa > Chordata > Aves > Bucerotiformes > Bucerotidae > Buceros > Buceros rhinoceros. The sequence continues at coordinate 124,804 of NW_010425068.1, read as the reverse complement.
ATTTCCATACCAGAAGGAATGCATTTACAAAACCAGCACTCATCTTTCACAAGACATCAAGTATTTTTAAAAACTCCAAATTATGACTATCTCGCCACTTCTTACTTGACCTGTTCTGCAACCCCCCAACCACTATTCATTTCTATAGTGAATCCACCTATTGAGTTTTCAGTCATCTGACCTCACTATAGTTTAGCTCAAAGCCACCCCAAAACATGCAACTGTGCATTTTCCACTAATTCTGACAGAGATTATAAAACTGATACTGATATTACCAGTCCATGTGATGCACACGGGTTTTCTGCTGCAAAAAGTTTGTAAAATGAGCTGGTATTCTTTTTAGTGTAGCAATCATTTCGGTTTTTTTCCATCTTTTCATTGATGTGCCGCAAGGAAAACACGCACATGGCAGATTTTAGAGAGCCATCATCTTTGTTTACTTTGCTGAAGAGTGCAAGAAGAACTTTGTCATCTGAAAGAACATCTGTAGTTTGTCTCTGCTGAGCCATGCTCTCTGCCAGCTCTTCTCCTGGGGTAGTGACGTAAGCAGAATGACAGTGGTCATAGGCCCCATCATCATCTTTGCAACCCAAGTCCATTTCAAAGTAGGAATAATAATGGGCATCATCTTTGCACAGACGCGCAATCAGTGTGCGGTTATTGATGGGCTGTTTCTCTTGCTGATTAAAAATAAAATAAATGTAATTTTTATCCTCAAAGACCGCCACAAATTGTTGCGTGCTTGATGAGTGATAAGCTGACTTAACAGCTGCTGAGTCTGTATACATTTCAAAAATTTCTTTCCCATCCCTTTTGTAGAGCTGCCGAGTGCTGATTATTATCCCATTGTCATTTGGTCCATTCCCTTTCCCAACAAACAGCACTCGGTCATTATTCAAGGAAGTGATCAATCCCACAGTTGATACATTCTCATCGTTGCTTGCTACAAAGGACTTTTCTCCACTACTGTCTACATAATACTTCTTAAAGCTGATGTCTTCTAGATCTCTAATAGCGCAGATTCCCTTGAAAAGGCTTCCACACACCACGACTGTTTCATCCGCCTTGTTCAGCAACAATAATTTGTTATAATTGTCAGTCATTACTGCCTCTTTACATTGATTTTCATCAATGGGAGGTGTGCACTTCTTGTTGTCCTTTTCTGGACCTGTTTTTACAGACCTTATTACATCCAAGTTTTCTGTAAGCTGATACAGAGCATTTACCACACCCAAGTAGATTATCCCAGTGTCGTTATCCACTGTAAGATGATTTAGCTCTGTAGCACTCTGAAAAAATTTCAGTTCCTCATTTCTGGATAAGGTGATGCAAAAACAGCTCAAAATGCTCAGTGTCCAGATCCATAAAGCCATTTCCATGTAATACCTAAAAAGGGAAAGAAAAGGACATGAAACATCTTGAAAAATAAAATTTACACAAAATTCAACAACAAATACTTTTGTCTTTATCTATGCGTAGACCTCATGAAGATTACGGAAAGCCTCAAATCCTGTTAATTTCTACCAATTTAATGTTGGGGAAGGATTAAACCAGTTCATATGTCCAAATGATTATTATATGACCAATTAGATAATCCATTCTGTGCTAAAACACAATGAGAACAACAGACAATTTGAAACAACACAGAGTGTCAAGAGGTAGTAGTGCTTCTCCAGACAGCTTCATACTGTGTGATTTATTTATTGTTGAGACGTAAAACACAAGCTGGAGGATCCCAGTGTTTCAGGTGGCCCCTCTTTAATAGTGGGTAAAAATATAAGAGAGGGGAAGTGTTTGACACATTTAGTGTTACAGACTTTTCCCAGAAAGGAAAAAATCCTCCCATTGAATACACGTAAGTCTGGATCTGGCTGATGATGCTCTTTGAGAAGGCGTGATACTAATCCTTCATCAATGTAAAGCTGGAAGATGATAGGGCCCTTAATATGCCACGTTGCCTTTGCTGGTATGCATTACAGTCCAACACTTCAATTGCCTAGAGCACTGCAACTTAATAGTTTCAAATCTGGCTTAAGAATATCACTTAGAGTTTTATGGGATTAAGATTCTGTCACAGCTTTTTTTTTTTTTTCTGAATTTTTACTTCCTAAGCAGATCACCTGGCTGTTTGCAATTAGACAAAGACCTTTTGAAACTTGTAAGAAGGGGTCTAATTTTAACCTGAAGTGTTAAATAAGAAGGCAAGTCCCAGCTGGCTTCCGTAAGCACAGAACATTTTCTCGATGTATACTGCAAGTGTTTAGTTCTGAGAGCAGAAAACAGATGGTGGCATGCTTGGGCACACCAATGTTAGGGGGAAACGATAAATACTGCTTGGAGGAAGTACTGAAAAACAAATATGAGCCACGGTATTTTCATTTTCAAAGTTAGCCATATGACTCCATAGTCTGATGAGGAAAGAACTTGTAAACTTACAAGGAATCTCATGTTACATTTGAAAATATCTGGAACTGTGAATATAAATTAAAAATAAAAACCTAGAAAAGACAAGAGAAATATTAAAGAAAGTAATCTAACAGACGAAAGCCTTGTAGGAGGAGGAAAATAGCACAGAATGCCAAAACAAGGAGCTGAAAAAATACAGTAAAAATAACAACAAAGGAACCATGCTCCTGTGTCAGCTAAAACTTGTTTTGGCAGCAGCAATACTGTGGTGGGATGTGAAAGAGAATTGCCTGAATCATCATTTACACTGGATAACTAAGGTTGAACGTCAACAATCGGGCTGTAAAAGTTTGAGCAGGGAGGGAAGGACTCTTGTTGCGAGCACAAACCACCTGCCAGCTCCCTAAACCAGCCCAGCATCACCAGCAACGCAGAAAGACAACTCCCGCCCTCCCATATTGACTGCGTTTTGCTCGTCTACAGAGAAAACACGTCTGAAAGTGCTGAGAACAGCTTTTCTAAAAGTAGAGCGATTCTAACTTATAAAAAACTAAAAACCTACTAAATGTAACTCAAGATAATGAAGAAGACAAAATAAAATGCTAACTTTAATCTGGTTTTGCTAAAGCTCTTACCATGTACCAAACTGAGTAGCTAACTCTAAAATGAGGTCAAAAAGCCAGTACATTATCTACAGCACAAGTCTGGCTTTCTAATGATAGCTTGACCTCATATGACAGTGACCAAGGAAAGGCTAGAAATTATAACCCATTCTTCAGACACACAGACTTCTGCACATGCCTTGCAACACAATGAAGTGTTCGACCTGGCTAGAGCAACCTTAGACCTGCTCTAAGGAATGCAGAAGAATTCTGATATTATTTGTCAGAAACTCCTCTTTTCTTCCTGCTGCCAAGGACCTCAATTTTGCAAACAAGCTTTGATCCCAGCTTACACCTCCGTGGCTAAATGGTATGTCATAATCCATGTCATCTAGTTTCAAATATTTTCCCTTACAGTTACTTGCAACGAAATAAAAAAGCAGCTTGACATCCTACTGCAATGTTGTTTCGTAACAGTTTTCTCATTTCACTACCTACTGCACAAGGATCAAACACTGCAGAGTTCAGATTTAGTTGTTCCTTTTTTTTGCACAAGGTAATTATCGTTAGGTTATTATACTCTCTGCTGTCAGTCAAAAAAAAAAGCCATAAATAGCTCTACGTTTAAAATATACCCCATATACCTTAATTTCTGTACTCGGTTCACCTCCATGTCCATTTATTTCAGTGGATTAAAAAATAATTTTGCTCATTTGGACACAGAGGCTGCACTTGCAATATACCTGATTTCATCTCATGGGCAGAACGAAGAGTCTTGCTGGTTCATGCCAGCACCAGGACTTAAGGAAAAGTACATTTTGCACCTCTAATCCAGTCTTATAGGAGTAATTAATCTCTCTGTACAAAAAATGGGTAATGCTTCCTTGCTAGTATTTTCCCTGTTTACTTACAAAATTTTTGACTTAAATTATTCAGAACTACGTAGGTCGCTCCAAAAGTACTGCCTCCTATTTATTCCCATGGAAACTACAACAGATATGAAGAGCACAATAACACTGTTTGATAGAGCAAATTCTCAGCTACAAAACACTCTTTTTTGACACAGTCCCCACCACTGGCTGTGCATTTCCACCAGCGATGAACAAGACCCTGTGCACCGCGCTCGTTAAAAACCTGCACCAGAGGAGGGGACCCACTGTCACTATCGGTGCTGCAGGAACACACCACCCGCCCCTTCACTGTGCTGACACCTACGGTTTGGTCTCCATAAACATTCAGCAAGTGTCGATGAATGTCAGTGGGTGCAATTTTTTCTGCATGGGGGAATACAGTGACACCCCTTTGCTTCATACACACTCCCATGACAGACCCCATGTTGTCAGTCTGCCCCCCTGCTGCCATCTGTCACACAGCAACAAAATCTAACGGAATGTTGGTGGGTACTGCTGTACCCGCCAACATTCACCTCTGGCGTTGTGGGCCAACATAATAAAGTAGGAGACACTACTTTCAGAACAGCACTCGTACATGCACTCTCTATTGCATTCTCCATTAATTCTGCCTTATTTTTTTGCTTTTTTGGCATTTACTCCCTGCCACCCTTGTATCACGCCAAACACTGTCAGGTTATCTCAGACCTCCATGCAAGGTAACAGTTCTTCATTCTCCGTACCTATTAGTTCTATTTCCTGCTCCCTCTTCAAAGCAAGCGGTAAACAAAAATTAAATATGCTATGGAAAAGATCCAGAACTAAATTCCTATGAACTTCTCAAATACCAGGTTTAAGGAAAGAAAAAAACAAACAAAATGAAATGAGATACACTACAACCACATTTCATTTTCACCCGGTCTTAACTCAATCAGGAAGTAGCAGCTGGAGGAATTCTACTATCACCAGCTGATGTGGTGGGAATGACAGTGCTGCTATTAACACCGGTGGCCTACTGAGCTAGGTGCTATGCAAATACATCAAGGAACAGTTCCCTACCGTGAAAAACTTCTGTTTCAAATGGACAAGTCACAGAAACAAGAGAAAATGAGTAAGAAGCCTAGGCTGGAGCCTGGAATCTGAGATGGTCAGCACAGCTAATATATTTCCAATAGCTTAATCACATACTTTAATTACACATGGGCCTGTGTGGTTTACTCAAAGTCATGCCCTGGTCCTGAGAGCTGACACACACCATTTGACCTCAGTTTGCACTTAGTTTTAAGCCCTTGTCAGACCTGAGATGATAAAAGAAGCCCAAAAGGGCAGTAGACCACATATTTTTTTTTTCCTCTCTCAAAGCCTTGTTCCCACCCTGGGCTCAAATTGACTCCCAATTTCTCTACTTCCTCCACCAGAGCAGTGCAGGGGGATGGTGCACGGGTTGTGGCCAGGTCATCACACAATGCCTCTTCTGCTCCTTTCTCCTCATGTCCTTCCTCTGGTCCAGTGTGGGATCCCTGCCATGGGAGACAGTTGTCCACAAACTTCTCCCACATGAGTCCTTCCAAGGGCTGCAGTTAGTTCTTCTGCTCCAGTGTTGGTCCCTCACGGGGTCACAAGTCCTGCCAGCAAACATGCTACAGTGTTGGGCTCCTCCATGGGTGCATAGGTCCTGCCAAGATCCTGCTCCAGCATGGGCTTCCCACGGGCTCACATCCTCCTTCAGGCATCCACCTGGTCTGGTGTGGGTTCTCCACAGGCTGCACATGGACATGCTCCTCCATGGGCTGCATGGCATCAGCTTGCCTCACCACTGTCTTCACCACGTGCTGTAGAGTAAGGTCTGCTCCAGTGTCTGAGGCACCATTTGCCCCTCCTTCTTCACTGACCTTCATGTCTGCAGAGTTGTTTCTCTCACATACTCACTCCTCTCTCTGGCTGCAGTTGTGGTTTATTTGCCCCCTTCTTGAATAAGTTATCACAGAGGCATGACCACTGTTGCTGATGAGCTCAGCCTTAGCCATCAGATGGCAGGTCTGTCTTGGAGCTGACTGGCATTGGCTCTATCAGACACCGGGGAAGCTTCTAGCAGCTTCTCACAGACACCACCCCTGAAGCCCCCCAATACCAAAACCTTGCTATGCAAACTCAACACCCCTACACCACGGTTTCATCTGGCAAGAATGAGCTATACTGTGAGGCCCAAAGAGGAGTAAATCTATCTCTCGCACCTGCAGCATCAGCAGAGGCCAGCGGTGGCTGGGAGAGGAATGCATGCACTGCACGGTTACGCTGGGAAAGCAGCAAGGACAAGAAGATCCTTTACCTCACTCTGGAGACTCTCACCTTTATAACATCTGAAGTATCAGCAGCAAAAGAGCTTGGATAGCTCGCTCCCTTAGACAGTCCATTAACCTGAGTGGACACTGAGGCATCCCACAGCCTGGCTAGCTGGAAGCTTAAGGGCAAAGGGACTCATTTGAAAGGATGAAGCAGTGTTGCATGAGCAAGGCCACTCAAAGAATTTTAAGGGCTTTTCTTGACCTTTACTTACAAGGTCACTCCCATCAAGCTTCCCACAAAGGCAGAAGATTAATTTTAAGAATCTCTACCACCAGTCATTTACCAAAGATCACCAGACCTTCCTCATGCCTCACAATCTCCAAAGGGGTAGGGAGGGGATTAAACAGGAAACCTCATCCAGCTCTAGTATCCCTGGCAAGGACAGTATTGTCACATACGAACACGCCAGCAACCCAAACAGAAATGTTTTCCTGTTGCAACATGGAAAAGGTTTCTCCACGCATTGTAATTGAATTAACAGCTGAGGAACACAGCTGCTTTTCATGGCAGGTCCTGTATCCACCAGCATCTCAGCATCTCCATGCCAAGGACTCTCACAACTTGGTGCAAAATTGGCATGGCTGAGTCAAAACTTTAAGGAAGGCAAACGGCTAGCAAATTCAGAGTTCACCTTCATAACTATGTCATTAGCTTCAAGCTAAATTAATAATACTATTTGCAGTCTGAATAAAATCCTTTCATCTGAGCACACCTGAACTCCAAAGTATTTAATATTCTGATCCAGGTCCAAATTCAGGGCAAGAGAGAGCAACCCGAGTCTTAATTTTTCAACTAGGAGTCATTCAAAAGAGCAGTAACAACAGCTAGCGAGACTCCAGAAAATGCATACTTACATGGTTTGCATTGCACTCAAGAATTTCCAATGACGTGCTGTCTTTGCAACAACAGCAGGTAAACAAAAAGAGAGTAGTGCTTTGCAGATTTATGTGCGCTCTTGGAAGCAGAGCCATGCTACACAAAGTTGAACTCTAACGAATTCCCTGGTTTATTACAGCCAGACCTGGCAGCGTTTTGTTTTTGAAAATCTTTTATACCATGGATTCTGCCATAGGTCAAGAGCAGTTTTTCTGCTGCTCTTAGGAATCAAAACAAAAATTCCCTTAAGTGAAGGTATCTTCAAGAGATCACAGTGCCAAGTAGCTTAAAAAAAAAGTCAATAAAAATAGCTGCTGTGGAAAGACCTCATTCCACAGCATTAGCTACCAGGAATTACGGAGTATAAACCAGTCTGAGATACAGGTAGCTTATGCCAGAAAGGTCTCTTCAAATCCTAATTTTTTTTTTTATTATGAAGCCAAGCATTCATATTATCACCTCAGACAAGAGACTTGCATATACACAATCCAGCCCCGCTGCGCAGGCAGAGGCACACACGGGGAAGAGAAACACTGCAGAAGCACACCTGCATT
>NW_010425068.1:115948-116996 GCF_000710305.1 Buceros rhinoceros silvestris | reverse complement strand
TCCTGGACAACAACTCCCTTTCAGTTCGGGTTTCTGCATTCATCCCTCCACCTTTTTTGCATTCTCTCACTAGAAATGAAGCGCCCATTTGAATGAGACCTTCCTTTCTCAGTGTTACAAAGATGTAGTTGATCCGCAAGAAAAGCAGCCAAGTGTTGTGTTTACCAGCAAGCAGCTGACTCGGCAAGAATCTGAACCTACAGAATCCCCTCTTAGATCCACTTCAGGGTTTTGCTAAAACCAAGAGGTCATTTAACTAACAAAAATTTAGGCTTTTATTTTTTCTCCCAACCTCATTGAGCAGTAAGCCCAGTGATACCCTATGGACCAACATCCAGCTGCAGCAGTTGCTTAAAAACACTTTTACACTACCTGATCCTGCAAATAGCCAAATCTAATTCAGCCCCAAGTGTAAACAGCCGCCGCAGCATCTGAGCTGCCCAAGCTTCGAGGGGAGATGGCTCCCTGCAGCAACTGCTGTGCAAGGCAGCCGCAGAAGCCCGGCAGAAAGCTGGGATGCCCCAGGCACGCCCACCAGCCCCACACAAGCCCTTGGTTATTTTACTACTTCTGCAACTCAGGAAAACTTTTTTGCTTTCGTCTAATTTAGCAAGGGGACCAGCAGAAAATGAGAGAGACCCTGGAGCATGGGAAGGAAAACTCAGGGAGTTAGGATAGCTTTAATTCGCTGACTTTCCCCCACTAATAAGGGTATTGCAGCACAAGGAAAAAAATGCATTTATACTGATAGTAAAAGGACTCTGTGTCACCAGCTCCACACTACAACAATGAACTGCTTGTTTTCAGTGTTAAGGTCATCTTCAAGGACTGGTTTTGGACTTCCCCTGGAAGCAACAAGAAAGGAGGCGGATTTTTTTCCATTGTGGGGGAATCTGAGCATGACCATGTGGAAACAAACACAAACTATGCTGGCTCCTTCCTTGCCAGAACCAGTTCTCCCTTGTAATTAACCATTAATCACATACACAAAAAGTAATCAAATCAAAAGGATGACATTTTCAGCATGTGTGAAGCTTTACTTTCCCTA
>NW_010425068.1:108345-115881 GCF_000710305.1 Buceros rhinoceros silvestris | reverse complement strand
CCTACGAATCGCACAAACGGGACACAAGAAGTCGCAGGCAGGCGATCCATCTCGCCCTCCTCCTCAAAACAGAAGCACCAAACCACGCTCCAGATGTTCAATGCAGCTGCAGCCTTTTGCGGCAGCACCAGCCCACTTTGGCAGCAGCTCGAACCTGCACGTACCCCTTGCTGAGCTGAGTGCGGCAGAGGAGAGCTGGAAACAGCCAGGGATTTCCTTGCTGTGATACCACTGTACACAGGATGGCACACAGACTTTCAAAGCTAAGTGGCATTTTGGTACAAGGCAGAGATATAGTTTTTTTCTGTCTGCTACATTATAATGTTATAGGACTTAAAAGAAGAATCACATATAAGCTGCAATATAAGGCTGTATGAAATTTATCCTGTAAATCAGTGGGATAAACCAATTTTAACCCATAAATCAATGAACTGCAAATATGGTGAGTAATTCATAAAGTCCCACACAACAAAATCCTTTCCCCCTAATTCTGCCTCTCACTTGGTGGTGTTTGCTGTGTGATTTCCTTTCTCATCATCATGCTGTCATCTTATTGTTCCATTCCTTCTGATTTTGGTTTCCCATTCGGGTCTAATGGATTCCTGCATTCTTCATTTTAATGTAGTTATCTGGCTGTGCCAGTTGATTTATCCAGAACTTCTGAGAGGTGGGACAGAAACTCTGTGAAAATGGGAATCTGTCAACCGCACTAAATGGAGTACTATGATATATATTGTACTTAGGTAGCTGATAATGCAAGCTACAAAGAGAGAGAGACGGAGGAGGAGGATGGGGAAAATTCTTGAAATGGAAAGTTTATTGAATGTTGGGAGCCAAGAAACACATAGCTGAGGAATAGAGAATTTTCCTGGCTTCTGCTGCTGGAGATAAATTGCAGGGGTTTGTCTAGTTCATCTTTCTTGAAATTCTTTAAACTTTCATTTCGACCATTTGTATGTCCATGGTGGTCTTGCTCATTTTGATTGCTCTGAGATGAAAGCGTGGGACTTTTTTTTTCTCTCTGCCCTTCAAATTCATGTTCATGACAGTTTTTAAAAAGCCCTTTTATTTTTCCTCCCTTACACATCATCTCACATCTTCTTACAGTTTCTCCTCCCCCCACCTTCTTCTTTTCTTCTTAAGCACAGCCTCCAAGTTTTCCTTTCCTACAGCTGCTGCTACTACATCTTGAATACTGTGGTGGAAAGTCTCTGATAACAAAGCAGGAGGTAGAAATAAAAAACAGGGGTAAAAAAAAAAAAAGAACAAGAACTTCAGGTGATTTTCACACCTTGATGGGGAGCTCAGACACACTCACTGCCTCATCGACTTCCTATCTCTTTTCAAACCTTATCTGGAAACATCATTTTTGTTTCTTGACTCCTTTTTTCCTCCTCTTTTTTTTCCCTCCTGCTTTTGCAGAGAAAAGAAAAATCCAGTAAGATATACTTCATGGCACCTGCTGATTTTACGTACTCAGTGTTCACTCCAGCTTGAGGAAGGAGGAGGGAGAGTATGTGCAGAAGAGATGGTGCTGGGTGAACTGGCTACGAGAGGTAGCACTGCTGCATGGTGCAGGTGAAGCAGCACATCAGAAACAACAGACAGGGGGAGCTGCTTCTGCCTATAGACAAGTAACTCCTGCAGCTCAGAAAAGAGCCAGGAAAAGATGAGGAGATGTGATAAAAGGACAGAAACAGCTTGGAGAAGCAAAAGAGAAGCATAGCAAGAAAGGGCATGTGGTAAACATTTGGAGAGGCTTTTAAGGTAGTGGGCAGATGAGTGAAATAGAATCCACAAGAAAAAGGGCTTGCAGGAAATTGAATGTGCTAAAATAAATACCATACACAGTATAAAGGGGTAAGCACCAGAGAGGCAAACAAATATAGAACAGGCTATGTGTTACCAAGTCGATTTGACTGCACTTAATTTATCCACTGTGGCTTTGGGCTGCTGCAGGTGAGAAATGCAGCAGCAACAAACCAGAATTGCAGCATTTTGACTTGTGTTTACCTTTCCCTGTGTTGTTTTTTTATTTGTTTGTTTGTTTGGGTTTTTGTTTTTAATAAACATGTGAGGCTCATCTAAATGAATGGAGTGTCCCTTGTAACAGACCACTGCTGGCTTACTGCTGATCCAATCTGCCTGGACAGACACTGCTTGCACTTCTTCTATGTTTCTATTAATTGTATTTCACTCCCCATTTATATAGCCAGTTAACCAGTAATTTGCACAGACCTGACAGCAGCACCTACCTGTGCCTGTCTATTTAAGGGCCTGTCAGCCAAAGCATTATAAAATCCCCTTTTATGGATGCATAACACAGTCATAAAATGTGTTTTCCTAGCTTCAGAACTGTCCAACACAATTTAATCTCCAGGAGCACTTTACTTCAAAAGAGGAGCACAATACGATGCGTGATGAAAATATAATATCAGCCATTTCACACCAGTCCTTGCCTAACCCCTTCAAAACAAAGGTCCTTCTTTTAAAATTACAAGTCCTCAGCCATCCTGAACATAACTCTACAATCTCCACAGAGCTGCTCTAACACATGTGGGACAGACATGAATAAAACCAGTCAATTTACACGTGTGGGCTCAGGACACACTCCAGCTGAAGCTGCCAACCAGGCCAGGAACAGTTTATGGTCTGTCCTGAGGGCTCTAACAGGATTTAGGTGATGCATGAATTTGCAGAGAATCATAGAATGGTTTGGGTTGGAAGGGACCTTTGAAGATCATCTAGTCCAACCACTCTGCCATGGGCAGGGACATCTTTCACTGGATCGGCTTGCTCAAAGCTCTATCCATCCAGGCCTTGAACATTTCCAGTGGTAGGGCAGCCACAGCTGCTCTGGGCAATCTGTTCCAGTGTCTCAACACACTCATTATAAACAATTTCTTTCTTACGTAAACCTACCTTCTTTCAGTTTAAAACCATTGTCCCTTGTCCTGTCACCACAAATCCTGGTAAAAAGCCTCTCTCCATCTTTCCCTTTAAGTACTGAACAGGCTCTGCCTATGCAGGGTGAAATCTTTGCTTGGAAATGCTGCTGTCCAGTAAGTGCATGTGTGGTCTTTTCCTCTCCCCCTGAGAAAATCCATAGGCCTAAGTCCCAGAATTTGTTCCTATCATTACTGGTTCCAGATTTACAATTTTCTCCTGTCTCCTCAAAGGCTTTCAAGACCCACAAGTCACGCTCTTAAAGATCAGAGGATGCAATTTGAGATGCATGGAAGTAAATAGCGACAAACAAGCAGAACAGCCTTTCCACTTCTACCAGTAACAACCCACGGTTTGGGGGATTTATTTATCTGCCTGCTGATTTTGCAGTCAAACTATTCTCAAACAGTATTTTAACCTAAAACAAATCAGAAGAGACTCAGAAATGTATCTTTAAAGAAAAAAAAAAGGCAGGAGGAGGGGAAGCACTGTTTGCACTGTAAATAGAGCATCTGGTTTTGGTTTCCTCACTCTGAGTTGACTCTCCCTAAGAGCTGGTAACTCTAAACCCTCTCTGTCCTTGATTGATGAGCTGGGGTAACCACACTCAAATAAAGAAGTGGCATTTTTCACACTCCTGGCAGCACAGTGCATCTTTAACCTACTGCTTAAGTAAGTGCGGCAAAGGCATCCCTATGAAAAAACACACCACAAAAGATATTAACCCATGATTAAAGCCATGTAAACTCTGACCACTTTCTTACCAGAGGAGCTGCAGGTCAGTTTGGGCACAGCATTTGCCTCGCACACAGTTCTGCCTATGGTGACCCCATTTCTTGACCCCATTTTGTTTTGATGATTGAATAAATGGAAAAGAACATCCTGTGAAACAGCCAATGCTATCAAATGGAAAAGAAGTCTCCACCAAAACTACTCGTTTTCTACACACCCAACAAAAAACGCTAGGCAAGGTCCCAGTGACAAGACTGAGGCCACGCCAGTCTTGAATTCTGGTTGTAACAATATGAGTTTCTTCTCTGTGTTCATAGTAGGGCAGAGTGGCCACTGCAAGGCTGCTTGACAGCTGGTGGGAACATTTTTCTTCTCACTGGTAAGCACATTTGGACACATGAGTTAGTAGAGCCAGTAAAGGCCAGCTACATTATACGAGGTGAATACAGAGCAGTGTAAATCCTCCTCCTTGCATGACCAGTTTCACCCCACAACGCTAATTATTCAGGCAGTCTCCAAAGACTTCTGTTGGGCAGCTTTCATCGTGCATCTTCTAAGCTCTTAGGCTAAATGTTTCCTTTATGGCATCCACTGATGCGGCTAAAAGGTCTAATCCAAGTATATTTTACAGTGTTTGCTCTGTACATGGGGTACCTTGGTATATATATATTTATATATATTTATTTCAAATTTGAATTTACAGTAGCTGCTCAATGTGTTTGAAATTTTGTACAGTAGATAAACCCTAAATTCAAACACAGCCTGCCCACTTTCTACAAGAGAATACACATCTAGGAAAATCTTTAAACATGATCACCACGTATAAACACTTTTCTGTAACTGTTTGAAAGCAAGTAAGCTGAAAATTTATAGTGGTACATTAAGGCATAAATTGTATAGTGCTGATGTGTACGGATAATAGGAAACATGCCTCAAAGCATGACGCCACTGAAAACAGAACCTGCAGTCCCCTGCAAACAACTGAAGGACAGTCAGAATTACAGTGTTTAGTGTATCCATTTTCTGAAGCATTTATTTGGATAGACTTACTTGCAAGTATCCAGCATGCATAGCTCAGTTGTTTCAGAAGCATGTCTCATTTTACATATAGTGCATAAGAAACGGACAAACTATTATTGCAATACCCCCAAAATGAAGAGTTTTTGTTTCAGGCTGCATATTTCATGAGAGAAGTCCTTCTATAGACTCAAGTAAAAAGGAATTTTATGGGTTAGTTTACCCTGTAAAATATTCTCCCTAATCGTTGTAAAAATATACTTCATGCTAATCCTTCTGCCTGAAAGCATTTTTGCAGACAACTTTGAACATTTCTATCACATCTTATTAGCTTTAAGTTGATCTAATTTCTTTTATTGTCATCAGGTTTATTAGGATCTGTCTAGATATCAGATCTGTATAGATCTGGTTTTATGTAAAAACCTCAAACTGGAACATTTTAATTTCTCAAGCAGACATCTGTCTTCATCCGCATCTTACAGAGTAGTAAGTACCTTCCTGGCCCTTAATTAACTAGGAGCAATGACCTACGCATCAGGTAGTAATAGCATCCAATTAGTGGAAATGTATGATGCTCGTCAAGTACTACGAGTCACATGATAGTAGGGAGATATTTGCCCGTTCATGCTGCATGCCCTGAATGGGATGTACAAACGATCTGTACCCATGACAGAGTGCTAGCACAAGACTAGAAATTCCTACCCCTTGACCTGGTCTTTTCAATGCAAATTTCTAAAGACTGCCAATTTCTAAAGACTACATTCAGATGCTAATATGTTGTGCCTTTATGGCTGCCATCAGAAACATATCTCCAAGCTTTGATTATGCCTACCATTGATCTCATGACAGTAGGATAACCATGGAATTTTGTTAAATGTGTGACACTACAACCTGCTGGGTACAGGAGGGAGTTGAAGCATTGGAAATTGCTCCATGGAAGAGTTTTCTTTTCTGAAACAAAGCTAGAAACCAGTCCCAGAGGCCAGAAATCCCATTTTAACACATGGAAATTGTAGTATGACTGAGTCCCCAACAAGAGACAAATTTCTGACAGGATTTTGCTGCGCAGGTACAGAGCCTGTGGAGTCACATTAGAGGAAGCTTCACCCCAAGACATAAATGACTTGTCTATCCTACAATGCTTTGCAAATGATTTTTTAAATACAATCTACCAGTAAATAACTAAGCACCATCTCCCACAGAGAACAGCAGGAGTTGCACATGTGTACCTGAGCACAGATTTCTCTCACTAGCTTTCTATAAGACTGAAATGATGACATAAAGAGAAGCCAGCAGGAAACCCCAACTTACCACTCCCTGTCTGTTTGATGGGAGAAGAGAGGCATGAATTGCAACTGAGAGAGCTATTCAGAAATTAGTTACTAAAGTACTGAAACTTGAGGATGTCTAAGGTGATGAAGATCATTCTTTGAGTATTTCTGAAATCTGTGTTTGCTTGCTCTGAGAATCCAGGTAACAGCAACCAAGGCTTTGTCTTTGGACTAGTTCTTTGGTGCCAAAAGATGGAACCACCCTGGACAATGGGTTTGAGCAAGGAGGCTACTCCACCATGAAGCTGAGCAAGTTGAAGCCTCAGTCCTTCAGTCTCCAGGCTGCAACACTGGAGTACACTGTTTTTACTTCTTTGTAAAGGATGTGTGACACATAGGTCAAAAATGTTACATAAAATAAGAACTTATCTCATGGCAAGAATAAAAAACCCAAACCAAGCACCCAGACAGCTCCAGTACATTGCTGAAATGATCCATAGTATGAAACTTTCCTTCAAGTTTGGGGCAAACATCCTCAGGCAGAAAATTCATACACATTTCATGAATGTGTATTTCAGAAATGTATCTCTCCACTTAGTCTTCAAACTTAAGCATCTATAAATGACAGCCACTGCCCTTTGGCTGTCCCCTGCTCACAGCAACTAAGGGAAGGTCTGAAGTCCACCACCGTGTCTCCAGCTCTGCTATCTCATGAGGAGGAAGGTGGAGCCAGGACTCTGCCTCTCACTCTGGTCTCCATCGCCACCATGTTTGCTTTACCACAAACGTGGTGGGTGGGACTCCTATGCAGGCAAAGCAAGGGTTTTTAATCTCTTGGCCTCAGATCTAACCTGAGGTCATCAACAATGGTAATTAAAAAAAGGTAAGCAAGAGCACTACTTCCATGCATTCCATCCATACGGTTGTTCAGTATGGAAACTGTTGTGCAAATTAGTCCACATTGTCCAGTTTATGCCCAGCCACTCTACTTGCTCTGCTAACTTGATATTTGAAAGCACCCTCTGTCACCAAAAGAAATTCTCAGAGTCTCACCCACTGATTTTAGTGAAAGCACTAAACTGCCTTTAGAGAAAAAAAGACATGCTTTTAGCCCCGCCGTTCAGAGATTTGTGCTGCTTCTCCTATAGTATGATATCTGGCAGGCTGTAAAAGCAGAGAGTCAGCTGAGCGTGCCTGATCAGTTTTCAACTTTACCTATAATTATTTGTCTCGTTTGATTTTGAAATAAGGTTTTGAAATAGGGCACTTAAATACTTCTAAGTCAATACTTAACATTTAGACTTGTTTAGTCTGAGAATAACTATTTATTTAGCCATAGTTAGGCTTATGTCAAATAAGAGTATTCAGCTACATTGATAAAATCATTAAGTAACGAATTCAGATGAGCCTTTGAAAAGTAAAAGCATTAATAGTGCACAAGGATTTGCAGAAAAGAATGAAATGAGAACATGGTGAGAAGAAGTAATTTACTTTTAACTCTCTCTTGGAAGTGGCCAACCTCTGTGACATCCCTTCCCCCAGTACAACCACAGAAAAGACACAGCTGTAG
>NW_010425068.1:106963-108273 GCF_000710305.1 Buceros rhinoceros silvestris | reverse complement strand
TAGGGAAACTGCACTGCCTGTGAAGTGGAATGGGGATAAGAATGGGCTGTGTTGGCTGCATTTGTTATTTCATTGAAATAATTGATCCCAGATGCAAAAGATAGTAACCCTGGTGGGACTCAAATACTCCAGACATTAGTGAAGTCTCTCTCACTTTCTGGCAATGGATTTAAACTGTCTCTACTCCCACTGTACAGTGCTTTTGGCAAGAGAGGCCACAGTTTAATATCAAAACATTGTAAGTGTTCAAACTGAGGAAGTTATAATTCAAAGAGCAAAGCAAGGTCACCTTGCTCAGTCTCACCAGTACGTAAAGCACGCTCACTGCCACAGGAAGAGCTAGGGGAGGGGGATGGATCCCTACCTCCATACACAAAAGGAAAAAAACCAATCAACAAGACAACTTTACCACTGATTTCAGAGGCCACTGCTCGATCTGAGTGCATCTGGAAAAAAAGGCACCACTTCCATTAGGCGATTAAACAAACATCGTCCCCCTCAAAAATAGCTCTGCTCAGCAGGACCATTGTTTGCTTATTTGAAAAAGTTCTTCAACTCATAATGTCTTTCTCATATCCTTCCAGTCTCGGAAGTCTAAGAACCGCTGACAAAGCAGTCTGCCGTGCTTTGTGTAGATGGCTGATTTCACTGAACCAGGCACCTGAACCACCAGGGTCTGACAGCCGCATCCCCAGTTCCTCCTGCACAGCAAGCACGTTTAACAGAGCTTGAGGAAGTGCATTGGGTATCTAACCAATGACACAAATGTAATGTTTTATTAAGGTCTGTATCAGCTTTTAAGCAGCAGTGTCACAGGAAAAAAAAATTCTACTTGGAAGAGACAACCACTTTCTCTAGAAGAATCAATGTTCCTTATCACTTCCAGCACTGCATCAGTATGGATATGGAATGGCCACAAACCTGTCATATGTAGATGCATATGGAGAAACTTCTTCCTTTCTAGTAAAAGCCAGGCCTCTCTCTTTTCTATGTTCTGGAATACTATAACAATATTCACACACAACCCCCACAGTGGCCTAGGCAGCCTCACGGGGGTCATCACTTTTATTAATAATGCTTTGTTTAAACTTACTGGAACTGCTATTTGATTTACGAAATCCTTTGTAAGCTTCAGAGCAATTTGCACTAAATCACTACAATCTGCACTTAGGGACTGCTGAATGAGTCCAGTGACACAGTACCTGTTGTCCGAGCATCACCAACCCTACTCAACATCTTTTGACATATGACCTTGTTCATTAAATGAACAGAGCAATTTAGATAGGCAGAAGGTAAGTATTAGGGCTGGA
>NW_010425068.1:97896-106801 GCF_000710305.1 Buceros rhinoceros silvestris | reverse complement strand
CTGAAACAGGAGAAACGCTCTCTGGAAAAAGATTTATGCTGTTTAGCAAAGTTTAATGACTGAAAGTTTTCAAGAGCTTTGCACTGTACTGCATCCAGCGATGAAACATCCAAGCATATGGTGCTCCTTTCATACCAGAGTGGGTGACAGCCGTGAGGTCTTGGGGAAGACTTCTTCTTTCTAACTTGCTCCTTCTTAGCCCTAATCACTTATATGTTAACTGGGCCCTATTTATTTGAACCAAGAATAGGTAAGTAAGGAATCAGGAATGTACTGCTACTTTCACATAATATTTTTTCCTTTTGTCCTGGGGAATTGGCAAAAGTCCCTTTTATTATGGAAGGATTTCAATTGTTTTTCACTCTCCCTGACTTACTTGCCAGGGGCTTTTTTTTTTTTTTAATGGAAGACAGTGTAGGAAGAAATAGGATGGTGAATAACAGCAAGAGAAAACTTAGAAATTAGTCACTTCCTAGTGCCTCCAAAACAATTACTAGGAAAACTACATTTCTACGTGGTAAAGCCTTGATGTCAGAGCCCAGTGACAGCAGAGGAAAGAAAAAGGTGTTAGCTCTTCCGTGTGGAGCTGGGTACTTCACATTTCCTTTTTGCCTATTTAAAATAATTTTTTTTTTTTTTTTTTAATGGAAGACAGTGTAGGAAGAAATAGGATGGTGAATAACAGCAAGAGAAAACTTAGAAATTAGTCACTTCCTAGTGCCTCCAAAACAATTACTAGGAAAACTACATTTCTACGTGGTAAAGCCTTGATGTCAGAGCCCAGTGACAGCAGAGGAAAGAAAAAGGTGTTAGCTCTTCCGTGTGGAGCTGGGTACTTCACATTTCCTTTTTGCCTATTTAAAATAATTTTTTTTTTCTGTGTAAACATGAGATCTATCACATGTGCATTTCCCACTTAGACAGGTTCTGAAGCAAGCCTGTGCCATCGCTCCCCTGTCCCACCCACTGAAAGGACTTCACCACAAAAAATCCCTGACCTCTTCCAGAGGGAACAGGATGCAGCAAGAATGAATGAAATATCTGTAAGGGCCTCATCCTCTCTGAGCGTCCTTTCAAATCCCAGCACCAGCTGGCCCTACACTGAGCTTTTTGTTCCTGGCATGTCTGAAGGAGGTCTGAGTATTAGTTTAGCCTGCTCTGCTAAGTCATTCTTCAAAAGACTTTTTTAGCCTGCCTAGTTGCATGAAAACCATCATATTCAATCTACTGGAGTTAAAAATCTCTTCTAATTTTCTTTATTTGGACAGGATGTCAGCTTTATAGAATCATAGAACGGTTTGGGATGGAAGAGACTTTCAAAGATCATGTAGTCCAGCCCCTCTGCTATAGGCATGGATGTCTTCAACTAGATCAGGTTGCTCAAAGCCTCATCCAACCAGACCTAGGCCATTTCCAGGGATGGAGCATCCACAGCTTCTCCAGGCAACCTGTTTCAGTGTTTTACCACTCTCACAGAAGCAGAATTTCTTCATATGTCCAATTTAAATCTACCGTCTTTCAGTTTAAAACTGTTGCCCCGTGTCCTGTCACTTCAGACTTTGGTAAAAAGTCTTTGTCTTTCTTACAACCCCCCTTTATGCATTGAAAGGCCTCAATAAAGTCTTCTTAAGAGTTTCTCCAGGCTGAACAACCCTCTCAGCCTCCCTCCATAGGAAAGGTCTCCAGTCCTCTGACCATTTTTGTGGCCCTCCTCTGGACCTGCTCTAACGGGTTCATATCTTTCTGTACTGGGGACCCCAGAGCTGGACACAGGACTCTAGGTGGGGTGCCCTTTGAATGACACTTCCTCATTTCCAACAGCCTCCCTGACACACAGCGCAGATACTCCACCTGTTTTTCCCACCCCTGGCCATCCAACAAACCACTCACTGACCCTGTGCCTCCAACCTTCCAAGTGCCTCCAAGGGTTTAACTCTCCCTGCCCTCTTTAACAGCCTTCCTCCTTGTACACTGAACACAAATATGTAAGATTCTCAATTTTTATAGCCCATGCTAGGTAAAAAAAAAAAAAAAAGGGCAAAGAAAAGATGGAAGCTGCTGCAAGCACACTGTGTCTGTCTTGCAGCCCTGGCTTCAGCCGGGTGCTGGACTTTGCTCCAGCTACGCAGCTTCAAACAACCACTATTTTTACATTGCAGTAAGACCCAGGGGCCTCAGTGGGATTCAGACCATGGCCAGACACAGCCTGATGGCAAGGTGTGCAGTGTAACCTAGCTTGCTCATGACTGACAAGCAACTGCCACGTTCATCGTTGCTGAAACACCCCTCAATGTGTGCCCTCCCCAAACACACGTTCAGTTTCCATGTTATTTAATAACACCTCAGTATAAACGAACAGCTGCCATGAGAAAGCATCCATTCAGTTCTGACTCTTGAAATTATTTTGGTAAAGTTCTTTTTTCCCCACTCAGATATGGTTTGGACTAATTAAAGAGAAACTTCCGGTTCAAACGAATAGTGCTTTCCTACCCATTGTCACACCTCAATGAGAACGGTATTTAAGTGGTGCAGGTACTATTAAGATTTGAGATTCCGTTCAATAAAACACCGATACAAGAGGGAAATTATCCTTTTAATGGATTACTAACAGCACACTGGTTTCTGTTGTCCACATGGGATCTTGAAAATTGACTGGCTGCATGGAGCTCAACATTTCATACTACGGTGCAGAAACGGAGCAGAATTAGGAAACAATTATCATAAGTATGCAACTGTGGCACCATAAAAGCCCTATGGGTAAGACCAATCTAAGTAGAAAGAAATGAAAAAAAAAACAGCTTTCATATTTTTCTTTTTTTTTTTTCTTGTTTGCACAGTTGGAAATTCATTCCCTGCTGCTTCATATTTCCCATACTGATTAAAAGTGTTACCTACTGCATTATCCTCTTCAAGGCCTGCATTTGCAACGTGAAAGCATCATTAGAAACAACAGGGTTAAGGCAGGGATACAGGGTTGAATTGAAGAATTCTTTCACTATATGAGCAGCGAAGTGTATTTTTACCAGTAACTTTTTATACACGGCAGAAATTGCTTTTCCACATCAAAGCCAAGACACATTCAAATAATACATTAGTGTGAGAACCTCAAGGGTAAGACATTTACGTTCTTCGGAACAAATGGACTTGTATCAAACAATACTGGGTATTAATCCTGGTCAGCACCAAAACCTGGTTTTCTGGGAAAGCTTCTGAAGATCTTTCTGCCCTCCTTTCTCTGCAGAGCCCCCTCAGGAACTGGCAGAATTGAGTACTGCACACCTCAGGAGAGCTGTACATCTCAGCACAGGAAAGAATCAGAAGCCTCTTTGAGCTAAACCTCTCACTTTCTCATCTAGGAGAAACTTGTCTATAAAGCATCAACAGCCTCACCATTATGCTAATAATTATGTTTTAGAGGTTAAAGGAGCAGATTGGTGCTCTATTTTTTTTCTGCCTAAGAGAGGTAAGCAGTAAATAACTGTGCCATTAGTTTGCTCAAAAATGTAAACAATCTAATTTTAGTGAGGACGGTAAAGGAAGATAAATACACTGGATTCGATTAATGCTGATGCTAGAAGTTGTAGTAGGAAGTCAGCACTTCTTAAAACTTCGTTCTTGCTGAGATTCCATGAGCTCCCAGTCGTTTTACCCTGTTTACATTATGTATTCTGGCAGAGTGGTGACCCACATAACCTCCACATTTTTCTCTTAGAGTTACAGATAAAAAATAGGGCTCAGGTACAACATTTTTTGAATTACGGCATCCATGTCAACTGCATTTGGAGTTCAGGAGTTGCCTAGAATCACATCACCACCAATAAGTACTTTTTAAAACGTTGTTTTAAAGAGTCTTATCTCAATGAAATCTTGGGAATGAGATTCTTACAGAATGCATGAACATGCTTTTTCAGTCCTGTTTTTAAAATATGACCTTTCAATAGCCAAACAGAAAATTAAAATAACCCATGAACTTTGTTTCTCTTCAGTTTCTTAAGGAGTGCTAGACTTGTTGGCCAGTATTTACAGGAATGTTTCAACACCTCTTGATCTGCTGAAGTTCTAATCTCTATAAATGGGTTAAAATATGTGCTGTCACTTAAAATATTCCTGCTTATTCCAAAGAGACAAGTGTGAGTTGAATTAATTTGCCTTAGAAGGAAATTGGCCAATTTATTCCATGTTAATGGTTACATGTTGGAATAAACCATTCTTACTCCTGTAATGACAAAAAACTAAAGTGGCATTCCTAAGGTTTGTCATACCAGAGTGCCATTCTCATAGCTTCTCACTACGTATACCATTAGTTTTCTATTTCGTTTCCCAAAATTTTGGATTCTACAGAAGCTGAACTACCTTCACCTTGTCAGCACTCAACAGGTCTGCTCTTTTTCTCTCATGCTCAAGCCTGTCTGGAAACCTCAGACTAAACATTATTATACTTATCTCCAGTTGAAGCTCAATCCAGATTTTGAGCACTTAAACACAGCAGTGGAGATGTCTGCACTCAGATGCCAGAACTACCTACAATCAAGAAGAGACGCACACCCTTGGCTGGAGGGAGTGGAGGACAGGAGCATGTGGCTTATGCTGTGGCGTTTGTACAGTAGCTCTGTAGCGGGAACGCTTTTTTTTAATAGGAATTGGGAAATCTCAGTTCAGGCTATTCAATTGAGTACCTCCGCACCCACCACTCTGATGCTTTACTACCAGATACCGTTGCCCAAAGTGGGGCTCCTTGATCCAGTGCTGTACCAGAAATGCTTCTACCTTTATAGGAACAGATTGAGAGAATCCTGATTTCTAGGGCACTGTGTTGTGTGGGTGATCTGGGCTCCTGGCACAGGACCAGCTTGTGTGCTTTACCCAGTGATGAATGCAACATGTGTAACCCATTTTCAGAGTGGGAATTTGAGCTCCCCTCAGTTTAGCATGGGTATTAACCTCTATGCGTCCACAAACTGGACTGGGAAAACCCCTAGAAAGGAAGGTTTCAAATACATTTTTGTCCTAAGCATTCCTCGCAAACTATTTTGGGCCTTCCTGCTCTGCATCTTGCTTGTTCACAAAATTTGCTCTCATGGACTTAGTGCTTCCCATGCAATAACTAGAAGCAGAGGCACCTTATTCAAGGCTGATGAATTAATCACTGCTTTGAGCATTACAGGTCCACGTCCTCCTGGTGGTCTAGCTTATGGCTGGTGGGCTGAAATAACACTTTTTTTTTAAAAAAAAAAAGGGAAAAAGAAAGAAAACCCCCCAAAACCACCTCCATGTACTGGAATACACTATACTTCTTACTTTAGTAATATAAAACGAAACTCCAATGTCACACTTCCCCTGTTAGAAAACAATCTACAGCCCCTAATTCTTGCCTCAAGAAGGCAACACACTTTTACCCAGTTTCCGTTATTTCCTGCTGCTGGAGATAACCCATGCTCTCCCAACCACTGCTGTGAAATAGTCATCTATAAAATAACTCTTCCCTGAATGTTTTCTTTTTCTCCTGAAAAAGGATTTGGAAGCAGCAGGGATACAAACACTCACCTCTTTTAAACTCTGCATTATAATCTTTATGACATGTTTTATCATCAACCATCTTTAAGCTTTCACCAGGATAAAATCTTTGCCTTCACAATGGCTCCCACATTAGTCTTGAATGAAAATGAGGAGAGCTAAGATGTAAGAGACTAATATTAGAATTATGTGGAATAAAATAAGAGGGTTTCCAGTCTGCTAAGGGAAATGTCAGCAGTAAGCTATGAAAATGCTGGGTGCTAGTGCTGTACATCTGTGAACATCCAGAGTTCCTCAATCTACATAGGAAACATTTTTAATAGGCACAGTACTCTCAGCACTCAGCCACCAACTCTGTCCCTTTTGCAGTTCCCAAATAAGTCCAGAAGCCCACAGATCATCAGAGCTCTCACAGGGATAACGGCAGCAAAGCCTGGTGCCTGCAAGGTGCATTTTTCGGAGTGTTGCCATGGTGATCTTCAGCAAGCTCATCCCCTGAGAGCTAGCTGAAAATTCAGATGGAACCAAAGCAGGACAAAGAAATGACACCCAAGCAAAAGCAAGAGGGAAATTATGTGTAATAAGCCTATATACGTGCTTTCATATGGAAGCTTTCAGAAAATAGGGTTTTTTTAACTGAGCGGTCTGTAGGAAAGTAGTGCAGTCTTCATAGTCCCAACTCTGAACCAGCATGGTCTACAGAATGAAACCAAGAATTTCTAACCCTGTCTCAGCTCATAGATCACTGTTTGGCACACGGTAAATCCTCAGCCTCTGCACTGCAAAAGTCTTTATTTGTGCAACAAGGACAGTGGACAAGGGATAACTCAGCAGATAAAAAGATAGAGATGCCCTTAATAATGTATCACTGCAGAGCAGCAACCGACCACTAAACAAACAAAATCTGACATTTACTTTTTAGAACATTACATTTCTTGATTCCATGAAAACAGTTAATACGACAATTCTGAAGTATTTGAGGAATTCAATTTTTCACTAAATACTTTACATCATCTGTTGGTCCTTATGGCAGTTGTGCTTGCTGCATTCTCAAAGGAAGGAAATTACATTTATGCAAACATGAAAGCAGCACTCTGTCAAGTGATGTACGATCTTGATATATAGATGAGAAACCTGCTGTATGGTGCTTTCACTCCTGCCCTACAGAAGTGCTGTATTATAATGGCCATACACACAGAAATAAACCAACAAAAACAGACACCAGAATTCAAAATCTGGGCCATGTCAGATATGCCACAGTCCAGAAATAATACTAAATGAGAGTCAATCAATGTTTTGCCATTGGGCAGCATGTTGCAGTCAGAGCTTATTATCAGACACTGCCAGGCCCTTTTGAGCCTAAGAGCTCTGAGATCAGTTAATCCCACATAGCTTGATGCTCACCCACTCATGTACAACAGTTTCTTTTCCCCAAATACATGATAATATTTTTATTTCTACCTGTGCTTCTTATTACTGTTACAACAGACTCGTTATTCCTCTCCAAGTCATCATCTATTAGATCTTCACGTAAACACTTAATCCCGGTATGAAAACTGCCTTCTCCTGAATACACACAGAGATTTTCAGTCAGATGTGCTTTAACTTCCATCAAACCTTTCTGGGTTGGTACTAACCACTTCAGAGCCTTGCTCTGTCCCCACTCACAACATTTGGAGCGCAGTCACTTATGACTGCAGGCAGCACTTTACCTGCTGCCTTCAGACTAGTGCCTGATGCTCATCACCATGGAAGGTCACCAGAGGGTGTTCATGATGGTTTGGTTTCTTCAGCATATTCATATTCTGACAGTCCTGTTTAGAACGGACACAGAAAGGGTTGTGCAGAGTAAATTGCCTGAGTGTCCGTTTGTATGATGCATAAAAGTTTACTCAATACATGTACCTCTCCTCACTTGGGTCCCTCGGTTAGTCTTTCTTTGCTATTCATTCATTGAATGAATTCTCTGTGCTCCTGCAGGCTGTCACCTCCCTGGTTTTCTAACTAGTGCAGGACAGGCTGGCTGGAGGAAGAGCTGAGAGAGAGACCCAACGACAATCTTTGGTATTTATTATTTTATCTTTAACTCCTTGTCTACCAAAGGGTGCTGACAACCACCTTGAGCAACCTTCCTGTATTTTAAGCTTTCTTGATCCCCTTTTTACAATGACTGATTTATTTCCAGCATACACTGATATTTCTGCTCAATTGCAGGGAAAGAAGTTGAACGTTAATGAGATCCCTACAAAATCATTGACTGTGGTAGGCATAATATATTTCTTATGCGCTCATACCTTGATTCCTTCAGGAAGAGGTTTTATTTATCACAAATAAAGAGGAAGGCTGACAGACAGCCTTCAAATCAAAGCACAAGCCAGAAAATGTCTGATTACTCCCGGAAGCAGCATTTAACAGCTTAACTTGGTCTTTATTTAGATATTATTTTGCATATTTCACCCACAATTGAAGCAAACTTGTCATGAACAAAATCATTTGGTAATCTAATTTATCAAGATCACTCACACACTGACAGAGAAGAATTTTAATAAAATTTGTGCTTAGGAGATCAATTTGTACTAATTTCCATCTCTTAGATGGTTATGCCTTTTCCAGGGCCAGTGAATGGAAAATTGAGACCATTCCAACCACTTCCAGAAGACATAGACGTATGCTGTATATGTGCATCTGCTTAGGGAATTTACTTAAAAGGCATTACTTTCCTTACTGTAACAGCACGCACTTTACCACCCACTACTTGTATGACAATATTTTACAAGGATACTGCAAATCTTTAAAGCACGGGGACGAATTAACTACACAGGGGCTGTCAGATATTTACCTTGCCCAAGAACTTTAGATGTGTTAGATTAATGCCAAAGACAATAAATGTAATTCAACTCCAGTAAAGGAGTTGGCAGAGCGAGACAAGAATACTTGCCTCAAAATAATGTGTCGCAAAACATCAGATGTGCCCTCTTCTCTCCCCAGTTATTCAGCAATTGGAGTCACAGGCAAGGCTCCTGTCAGCTGCTTAACTGATGTACGAGGAAGATCACAGCATGCCTAATACACCACCTGGGACACCTCCTTTTTCCTCTACTGTCCCACAAGGTCAGAGTTTCAGTTTTATCTGCTGAATCTGACAAGCAAGCAGCTTGCCCCTCTCTCCACAGATTGTCCTGCCATTCATTTCAAAGAAAAATGTTGGGTAAATGTTATACTTTGTCTAAAACCTGGGCAGAACAGCTGATACCTAGTTCATCATTAGAGGCAACCTATGTTGCCTCTTAAGTGCGGTAGTCCCTTGCTCCAAAAGGAAAGTCTCTGCTTTGGGCTGGTACTGGCATGCAAGAGGCGGTGAGAAGACAACATTCATGGAGCTCCTTCAGCA
>NW_010425068.1:63133-97792 GCF_000710305.1 Buceros rhinoceros silvestris | reverse complement strand
GCAGGAACTACCCATTTTTCAGCTCCTGGCCAGGTTTGTTTTCAGCTCTTGCTAAGGCCTGAGGTTTGGTTGCACCCATACTTATGCCACCCATGGAACTGGCAGAAACAAGCAGCGAGGGGAGATGGGAGAACTACCTTGTTTGGCAACAGCGTGGACTGGTACCCAGTAATGTGACTGTATAAACATGTCCTGACATAATTTAAGTAAAACACCTTCAGTAGTTTTCCTGCAACTGGAAGAATTGCTGCCTTCACCTTTTCAAAGACAATAGACAGACAGGCTTGCTGAAAGATGATATCTCCATTCATTCTTCTTTTGTGAGAATAAATGACTGTTTTTTAGAGATGACTATTTTCGGAGTACCATATTTGCTTACAAATATTAATCTGTATTCATATTTAATTTTGCTCAAGTCATGCAAAATAGATGTATTGGGAACATTTTCCTTTCTTTAGTTTTTTGTTTCTATTCCCCATCTACATCATTTACTTGTTCTTTTCCTCCTGGTCCTATATGTACTTCAAAGACGTATTTTCAAAGAGCAATTTCTCTCAGCATAGCTTACCCCCCAGCTGTTAAAGCTTTGCTCATGTATACTTCCCTCAGGAGAAATAACTTCTACGCATAAAGCTCCTTTAGGCAACATCTGTAATCATGCAAACAGGTAGAACGTTCCCATGTGGTGCTGCTCGAGAAGGAAGCATATATATCCTGCAAAGCAAGCCCAGGGTGCGAAGCACCACAAATATTTATATGCCAGATAAATTCCACATCCTGCATCTTGGACTGCTATATACAAACACTATCCAATACATCTTTCAAGTCAATCAACCGAAGAATTCACATATGATGGACAGTCTGATTTGCATTCACCCAAGAGTGTGAAAAACCTGGAAATGCAATGAATCAGCTCAGTGCTGGGTTACTGACCTCACACACCTTTCGTTGCTAGCACCACCCTGTCCTTTGAACAGGATCTCCTCAGCTTTGTGACCAAGCAGACGGCTCTAAAGTCATTCCATTCCTAGATGCTTCTGAAGAAGCACTGGCAATCAATACCACC
Source organism: Buceros rhinoceros silvestris (assembly GCF_000710305.1). Classification (NCBI taxonomy): domain Eukaryota; kingdom Metazoa; phylum Chordata; class Aves; order Bucerotiformes; family Bucerotidae; genus Buceros; species Buceros rhinoceros. The sequence continues at coordinate 96,726 of NW_010425068.1, read as the reverse complement.
ACAAAACAAATCTTCCTAAAGGTGCTGGATGTACGTAGTGATAAAGGACTTCAGGAATCCGCTCCACCATTCCTGATGTCAGCTGTCCTATATGTTTATGTTCGTTACAACAGAAACAGTATTGTGATCCCTTTTGCTCCCTCTGTGAGTACCCTGAAGAGCCAAATGGCCGGTAGCCTACAGTGGAGACTTTTGGATGTGGAACTGACACAGAGGATACCAAAGCTGAAACTGTAACCAGGTTTTGTTTCTCAGTCAGTGTTCCCCGGCACCCTCTGTGGTGTCCTCTGGACTTCTCTACACGCAGTAAGACGATCTTGGCAGAAACCACCTCAATAACATTGCCCACAACAGGCACCATGATTTGTGAAGTCATTGTTTCCACAGGAGGATAAAAAAATTTTTTTTTTAGAAATAAAGTTAAGCACAGCTCTGCATTTATATATAAAAACTAACCAGCCAGAGCTTTCAAAGGAATGCACATCTGCCTCTCCTCAGTACAACCAGCACCACCATTCATCCTCCAGGTAAAAAAAAAAAAAAAAAAAAAAAAAAAAAACATCTCACTCGGATGGTGAGTACCCTTCGCTTCAGAGATATTTTCCCACAGTGCTCAGGAAGTAAAAAAAAAAAAAAAAAAAAGAAGAAGAACAAGCTCTAAACCCCATGCTTTTTGAAAACATAGGTCTAGCTTTGAAGAAAACCAAGACAGGTCCCCAGTTGTCTGGAAATTTCCAGACACATTTTAAAGAAAACACTAAATGTGTATAAACACAAGAGTTGCAAAATGCTTCACAAACTCAGAAGTTCTCGGGAACTGTAATTTAATACAATTCATTTAATTAGTCACAAATTAAACTGATGCAATTTTAAGGAAAACCAGCAAGGATAAACACGACTGTATTTTGTGTATCCCTGGAAGATTTCTATTTATGAAGTCATTGGCATACCAGCTGACAATGAGAAACTTCCTACCTAAAACTACATATTTTTACGTCTTGACACTACTTCATGACATCGTGCTTGATCAAATTGAGCGCTGCAGTAACAGGGCACTAGAATATTGTCTAGCTCCCCAAAGGAACAGCTATTTTAAAATATGTCTTTTGCACATATTGCATTAACTGAATCAAATAAAGTTGAGGCTTGCCTTGAATTTAGCCGTAAAAATTTATTAAGCAGGAAAGTATTTAATCCTTACTTTTATCCTTGTTAAATGCTTTAATTAAGTATAACATTAACTGAACTAAAGATTATTACAGAGATTTTTTTCTTGACTAATACATGCAAATGTAAGCAGGGAGAAAAACAAAACAGGAACACAAGCCAGGCTTATAAACAGACTCATATAAACAGCATTAAAAAAGTAACACCCTGACAGCACAGGGCATTTTTTCATGTTTGCTAGCACAAAAGTAACAGCAAAGGTTAAGAGCAGTGGAGGCGGCGTATTCCATACAAATCAAGATGTTAATGGAAACTGTTTCCATTTAGCAAAGCAACCTACCAGTTCACCTAAGATAAATGCTTAAACATCACTGCCATTATAAAGCAAGAGGATGCAGGACAGGAACGGAGCTGAAGTCCTCAAACTGCTAGCTATGAAGAGACCTGTAGCATCCCTGAGCCAGGCTGTTCTAGCACTAAACCCAGGGGGATCCGCAGCATCAAGGTCTCACATGGGGTTTTGCAGAGGCCTTGGTCTGAAAGCCATGGAGTGAAAGCCATGTGTGGGTAGCAGGAGCAGCAGGTCCCACTGCTCCCGCTTGAGGGGCAGAAGAGAGCATCTGGAACTGAGGGGGATGGCACTGCCCTGCAAGAAAAGCAGCAGAACGGTGCCCTTATCTGTGCCTGTTCACACTGGTATTGTTCAATTGCCTAAAATTAGAAGCAAGGAGGATGAGGAGGCTGATTTCACTGACTCCAACATAAGCAGTTCTGTGAAAGGGCTCGCTTTGGCCAGGAAACAAATGTTTACAGAGACAAAGTGAATGCAGCATCTGAGAATGACACTAAAAATGATATTCAGGCTCAAGAATCAATGCTGAAGTCAATGCTGACAACTGATTTGCAACAGTTCCCTATAAGTCTGTAATGCATTTCTTTTTCTAAGCAGGAACAATTCTCAATTTTTGTTGCCAGACGCAACAAGAAACTCAGTGCCAATATTCCCACTTCTGTGAGAATACAGAATAATACCCCAAATGGGCATCACAACCTGCTTATTCTGTAAAATCCTGTGGGCTGACATGCTGAGTTGAGACTGTTACTGGCATCCATCCACCTCTCAGTCCCACCATGGAGTAAAAGGAAGAAAACTGTTACAACACGGGTGATAACCAAGCAGTTGTATTCACCAATGTTTACAGAAGGAAAAGGAAGACAGATCAGGCTGGTACTTTCGACAGAAATTTCACAGTCAATCTCCTCCCTGCATACCCTCAAAATTGAGATAACCCCAAAACTTCAAATTTGGCTTTAGCAGGACAAAGAACTGATGCAAAGCCCTATTTTACGGCACCCAGCTTTTCTACTTGGTTTCACCAGGCTTGGGTAAACTCCTTTTTGCTTTCTCTTGATCTCCCCAGGATGGAGCAGCCCTTGCCAAAAATAGCTACCTTTTTATATTTTCCTTCACAATTCCCTTGTAGTGGTCTGCACTGTTTTAATGCTGTAGCATCACGTATCCTTTTAATCCCTGCCTACACATTTTAACATTTCAAACACATGATTATTTATAAACGAAAAGGCACCAAGGCTTTGGTGAGGTAAAGTGGTTTAGCGGGGACTGAAACTGGGGAGCGGGGAGAGGGGAGGGTGAGTCATCATTTTCTGGTTTTAATCCTTCACTCCTCCTCTGTCTTGGGCTTTGTTATTAGCGGTAGCAGTTATTCACTTTGAACATGGCCAAGACAGCAAACAAGCCTTCTGAATTTGCAAGCTAAACAATTCCAACTTCTAATTCAGCTGTGTGCGCCTGCTCCAGGCTGTTCAATCCCTTGAGACCCCTTTTTGTAGCCTGGCTTCCCCCATTTTATAAGTGCCAACCCATCGATGGGTTTTGTCTTTCCCACCTGCTCCTGCAAGAGGGAGAACAGACTGGGATGGAGTGATGCCAGCCTTAAGTTTCGTGCCGTATTCAGGGCTGGGCATTGCCACACTGAATGGAGCAAACAGGTTACAAAAACTGTTTGCGCAGACAAAGCACGGCCCTTGAACACCACCACTGCTCCAACTAAAACACCGCTTGGAAACAAGTTGCACTGCATACTGAAGGGGAGACAGCACTTGTTCAAAATCCTCTTTCCTTTTTGGACGTTGCTCAACAGGGCAGCAAATAATGTGTCCTCCAGCCCAATTATACTACTCTGCTGATGCTGTAACAAAAGGAGAAAGAGCCATGACAGAACTAACAAGGTAACCTAGATCTCTAATGGAAGCAACAGCAGGAGGTAGAAAAATGAACTGCCATCACACACCATTTTTCTTCTTACTTCAAGCACCCTCTCCCTCTTCAAACACTCCTTCTTACACACACCTTCCTGCAAAAAAAAAAAAAAAAAAAAAAAAAAAAAATATTCTAAAAATTTCCCCCTCTCCCTCTTCAAACACTCCTTCTTACACACACCTTCCTGCAAAAAAAAAAAAAAAAAAAAATCTCTAAAGATTGTCCCTCTGTATCTCATACCTCTTGCAGCTCCATTGAGAAACAACAACCCTTTGCCTTAAGCTATGAGAGTTTGTCAGCACGAAAGCTCAAGTCTGGCCTGGGAATCTCAGCATGCAGATTCCAGCTGTAGACTTTTCAGGGATGTTTAAGTTTGGAAAAAGCCTTAAGTGTGGATGCCACAGGTTCAGTGCCATACCCATGTTTCTGTAACAAAATAGTTGCACTCTGTTTCAAAAGTGTGAATACTCTCAACCTCCAAGTATAATTTCGGACAACTAAGAATATGCAGAACCTCTGAGAACTGGACTAGTTATTTCAGTAAATTAACTAGGTAACAACTGTGAAAACGCTGATGTTAGACAGTATTTCAGCTTCCCGTGCTATAAATGGATATAATATTTACTTACCTGACAGGTGTGTCATGAGAATTAGCTAATATTGACACTTTGATCTTTAAAATGCTTTGCCAAGTATTAATTAAGAAAGGATCATTTTGCATGTAAAATAGCTAGTATTTTGAAGCTGAATTTGTCTCCATTCCTCTCCTAAAATGGTAAAGAATTTACTGTGTATTTTTTTACATATTCCCCGGGAGATTATTTCAGAGAAACATGAGAAAGACTGACATGAGGATCTATGTTTCAAGCGAGATGAATAGATATCTCTAAATAAAAACCTGTGGCTTTGTTGCAAGAATCTTCTGTGGATTTTGTAGCCAGACCTGCAGTTTAGGTCAAATGTTACTGAATGCAGGGAGAAACGACATCCCTAATGCCTAATAAACCACATTTTTATAACTAAACTACAAGTATTTTTCACAAGGCAGATCTCAAAGCAAAGCATCTACTGGTAAAACGTAGCCTCATTTCTTGATAGAGGGAAAGGTGCCATCATACAGGCAAAACTCTTACAGTTTCATCTGTAGCCGTGATATGAAACACGTCTAAAGGTGTGCAGTGCTTTTGTTAGATGGGTCACCCATGTTGGCTGCTGCCAGAAGAAGATGGAGAGCCAGTACCCTGTGTTCGATAATAAGAGCAGGACTTTCACCATGGGCACTCTTGTCACCAAGATCTAGCAGTAAAGGCATGACATTTGGCGTTTATTAGTCCCAGTGAATATAAACCTAGATTAGAGGGCCACAAATATTGTACTTGATAGCATGTGGGAAAACAGCAGCATAAGCCTCCAAATAAACTACTCTGCACACCCCAGAGAGGTCGTTATGCAGGTCTTTCCTGTGGTTGAAGTGGTACCTGTTACCAGGTGGTAACAGCCTGACCTGGTGTCACAGGCTACTTGTGCCGGTAGTGCAGACACAGCAATACTCCTGGAGTCGCAGGATTTTCCTTACTTTCAGTAATGCAACACAGGGAAGTCAGAGCCAAAGCGAAAGAAAAAAAGATGGGACACAGGTACTGGAAGAGATGCCAGAAAGCACAAGCATGAAGACAGATGCAACCCTTGTGTAGCTGGCCCCGAAATACCCTTTAGAGTCAGCAGAAACTCTGTGAGAACATTTTGCAAAGCTAACGTCTTGTTATCACCCATTGCCCAAGATATGCAGAAGATACTGAACAAATGTTGCTCGATGTTTTGGTGACCTAAGTCCTATGGAACATAAAGATGAGTCTTAGAGGTGATTCTGGGGACTCAAGTCTGACTGTCATATCTAGAAAACACTAGAATTGAAGTTCCTTATGTGAATCCTTCATGAGAGTCTCTATGATGGGAGATTTTTCCCCAGTTCCCCTGCCTCATTTCATGCACAGCATAGACAGCACTTAATGAACTAGCAACTCTTCAATATTTATTTTTCTCCTCATTACCCAGTGTGGCTCTGTGTCTTATTTACCATGCTATCCAAATGCTGCTGAGAATTATTTATAGCATTCGCGATACAGGAGACAAGTTCTTATAAACAACAATTAATTTTACAATACACTGCTGAAACTAAGGTGGACATCTTTGGGATGGGCACTGTCTTTGAGCATCTACTTTATAACCCTAGAAGTCTAAAATGCATCTCAGTAGACTTTCCAGAAAGAAAGCATGCAAGCTTAGTGACAGCACATGACATGACATGGTCCTCACACTTCACAAGGGTGTTTGAACCAGACTATTTACGGTGCCAGTGCACACATTTTACATAACAAATACTGTTGAGAACAGTGAACAAAACACTCAATGCTACATTAAGAACTTGTTCCAGGGATCTCAGGTTACAAGATGTGCAGTGAGAGCCTAATTTCAGTATCTAATTAGGGCTGGGTGTTTTCCCCCCACCCGTGCACTTTCCTGCCTGTGCTCTACTTGACAGTGCCTGCTCCTGATTCCCTAAGGCACATGCTCCCTTTCCTTCTCCTTGCAGTCACTGCTTCAAGATTATGTTGATGTGTCATCAATATAATGCAATGTAATTAGCAGCTTATCATCCCCTCCAGTCCAGTTTACATTTTTCCTAGCCTTTCACTATTTTATGAGTGCCAAAAATCCCGTCATTCTCCCCATCTCCTCTATCCTATTCGCCAGGTGAAGAAAGGCAGCAAACCAACATCTCACTGGATACCTCCAGCATTCCAACATTGACTTGCAGCTCTATGAAAGGTCAGTCCAGAAGTTCATTGGAAGAGAATGAGGAAGAGGAAGCTTCTTCATACTTATTCCACTTTCTAGCTTTATGGGTAACCAAAGTCAAAATCCTGCTAGCTATCCTACCAAGCCATTACACTGTATTCAAACTCAAGTTTCAGACTTAATTTTTGATTTTGACTGCAACAAAAATTTTTAATAAAGAGCTTTGGGTGTTCTACGCATCAAAATGGATGATTGTAAGAGGAAGTGCTGGATTTAATAGTTTCAGGGCTCTGCCTCCAGTTCGCGAGTGACTGCAGGTAAAGGCACTGTTCCTCTTGGTTCCTGTTAAGTGCTTCATTCCTTTCTTGGGGTCTGTTGAATTTTTATATAAGAATGTCTCCACAGCCACTTCTGAGATGCAAAAACCAGAAAAAAAAGATACAAAAAGGTATTTTCTCCTCTCCACATAAACTTGTTAATTTGGTGTTACTGCAAAAATCACAGCCAAAGTGACGCCAATTAATTTTTGAAAATTATTCCAGTTTAGAAGGATAAAGCTGTAATTTTAATGTCAGGTAGCTGCAAGAAAGAAGCAGATGAAGAAGAAGGTTTTTATTTAGAATAATAGCCTACACATGTACAAAATTAAAATATCAGAAAAATAACATCTATTGGAGATCATATTTATTTCTACATCAAGGACAAAGTGCTAGTATCCATCTCTCTACCAGGATGTGTTTATTCCTTTGCCAGTTTCACGACTTGCTAATAATTGCATTGTCAATAGTCTACTACTCAACTTCCTGAAATACTGCTTTACTTCATCTGTTTGTTTTCACATACATACATACCTATATGAAATGACATTTTAACTGGGCAGATATCTCCTACAGTTTAATCCATACTCAAATGACACTCTCCTGCTAAACAGACACTTAAAAAAACTCCTAACAAAACCCAAGCAGTCTGCTTATTTCACCAAAAAAAAAGGGGGGGAGGGGAGGGGGAAGTGAAGATAACAGTATGTCTTTCCAAGTTTTTCCAACTTTCCCATGAGAAACAATTGAAGATTGAGTTGGTGAGAACAACGTGAAAGTAACTAACTCAAGAAAAACTTTTACATGTACAAACTTGTCACACACACATGGAATTGTTCAAGAAGTGCCACTGGACTGAACAAGGTCACTCGAGAGGTACTTTTAGCACTCTGAAGCAACTAAAGTGACTGCTCCCAATAAATGTCTTCAAACTTTGTTTTGTTTGTTCAGTACACACTGGAGGATTCTAAGGATTTGATTTTATATCTTATAAGCCCATATAGTTTTCAAACTGGGCCAGATACCAGTAACATAGAGGGTCAATGCACAGCCTAGTCTGTAAATCTCTAGCGTAGGTACAATGTTGTCAAATCTGAGGATCTTAATTTCAAGAACCCAGTACCAGTAGACAACTCCATAAAAACCAGACAGCATTTCACAATGCTCCTGCAGGATCTCACTGTGTCAATACTATTGGTCAGTTAGTAATTTTAGAAGACAAGTTTATAAAAGCCCAAAGGCTAAAATCAAAACTGTCCCAGCTTATTGGACATTCAAGTCGGGATCATCATCCTGTTTGACATCTAAGTCATGAATTCTGTACTTTATCCAGCATTTAGAAAGGCTTTGTTGGCTGCTTCCAAACTCATCAGGCAGACTCTGGGAAATGGAAGGTGAGATCGTGGGAAAAATGTAATATGAAAAAATACTGGAATGAATCTGTGGCAGCTAGAAGTTCATGACTACCCTGCACACCACAGCCACTCAAAGACTCCTGGGGTAGGACTTGCAGAGATATGGCTTTCCTTCACACACAAATACGTATCTACATATATACATGTGCATGCACACAGTTAGGGAGTTCACATTATTGTGAAATACAGCTAAGGAAAGCCATTGCTTTATGAAAAGTAATGGCATATTCACCAGCAAAGTAACAGTTTCAAAAGAGTCTAGAAAATGAACCAAAGCTCTTATTGTTAGAGAACTATTGACTCCAGGTTTGAAAAAGTGACCTCAAGTGAGCAATGATGCACTTAGCCTGGAACTTGCAGCTGCTGTATTTCACTCTAAATTGAATTGCCAATCCATGTTGCAATCTTCTTCTACTATAAACTCCCATCTTTGTGGCAAATATACAGAAAATGCTATATACTGGCTGCATTATTCCAAGCTAGACTAAATTCCTCTGGAAATAGAAAATATGTACACATTACAGAATTTAAAGATCCCTGTGGGTATTTACACAGGGGTAGTGTTTTTTTTTTCCTTTTAAGGGCACTTAGTGACAACCTCATGTTGACATTTTTCCTGTGGGCAGTTCACAGGCATGCAAATAACTAACAGCATGTGGCTCCATTAAAAGCATTTAGGTATGTATAGCCTACAAGACACATACTGAAAACCACATAACAGACACTGTATACCTCACATACATATGCACAATGATCAGATCCAGCATTCTGGCCATACTAAAAATGGTCCTTTTGGTAAATTAGGCTGCCAATTTAGCATGATTTATAATATCTCCAATGTCAATGGTTTGCAAACATAAGTAATTGACATATGCGGTGAAATACTTACATTCACTTTTCCACTAAGTCGTCTTCAACTACAATCAAGTTATTTTCCAGGACAGTGTTTAATCTTCTTACTAAATAAAAGAAGGCATTTCATATGCATTAAGCTCAATCACCTTAAATTTATGAACTTTAAAATATTGATTTGAGATCATCTATAGTGTCCCATAAACTTGTAATTTGTTTATACAGAGTCAATTTTATTACACTTTAAACACAACTTTAGCACACTATAATTTTCAATCCTGAGGCTAAACGGGGCAATATTTTATATTTCAATAGCTGCTTGGATAATAAATCAGATGGACAGCTGCTCACAGATGTACAACTAATTACTGAAGAACTGAGAGCTCAACTGATATATTATCAGCAAGAATGCCTGGCATTACAGATGGAGTATTGTATGATTTGGAACTCTAGCTAGAGCTTGAACAAGTTCTTATCCATGGCAATACTCAGCACCTCCCAGGATCAAACATTTAAGGATGGAACAGAAACAGTATCTGTCCCTCTAGGGAAGGATAAACTACCCCTTGATATTCTTTAACAACACTGTATATGCCAAAAAGTGTTTAAAAAAAGGATGCTTGTAGACTGTTCCATACAAATGTGAAGATGAGAAGTGTCCCTGAAAAAATACCCCAGTCAATAGATGTAGTGAGTGCTGAACGCGCCAACCTGTTTCTTACACACAGTTATTTCTCAGTTGCTTTCTCAGCAAAGCACGCGATGCCCACTCAAACAGTTTGCAGTGAATGCCAATGCACACACTAAAAGATCACCACATGGCAGTTCCCAGAGGAGGGAGACCAAAACACCTGGAAAAATTCACCTCCTCCTCTCCAAAGCCATCTCATCTCAGCTGAATCTGACCTTGAGACTTGCGTAACACTGGCTCCCCAGGGAGGTAAGTCACAAACATCAGCAGGGCTTTTATTTTTCCTTTGCGTCCCTTGAGGCTGCCCAGTACCAAGTTTATTTTGTTAATATTCAACAGGATTTAATTTCTTGTTTGCATTCTCCATATCTAGTTGCTGTGGTAACACATTCTTTAAGACTACGCACATTCATTTCTTCCCAGGGAAAAGCTGTTTGAGGGAACCTGCACCCTCGCGGGGTGGAGGATGAACGTGGAAAATCTTGAGATGAGGAACATGGGAGAAAAGCTGGGTGAGATAGTTAGACCACAGCTGCATGATACTGCCTAACTGGAGAGCATAGGCTTGGAGTGGGACTGAGGGAAGTTGTAGGAGGGGAGTGTAAGTAAAGGAACAACAAGGGACAGACAGACAAAGGTTTTAGACTTTAGGACCAAGGCAAAGGTCAGGTTTCTTTCTATGTTTTACTGACAGAGGGAAAAACAGACCTGGGGCAAATTAAGCGTCTAAAGGAAAAGGAAATAGAGAAGTAAACAGAAGTACAAAGGGATGTGAAAGATCATGATACTGTCAACAACAGCCAAGAAGGAAGGAGGTGGAGGTAGTCAGCAAGGAAACAAGACTTCACCCCACTGAGTTCCCTTTATACATCCATGTTGCCTCTCCTTTAGTGCATTTTTTCAGGCATTGCTGAACAGAGATTTAGGCACGTCTTGCACAGTTGGTTCACATCTCAACTTTGCAGACACAACAACTAAAGTGTGTGGAAATTAGTATTTGGCTGAGCCTGGAAAAGGACTCGAATGCTGTCAGCCCTGACTGTTGAGTCCATCCAGTTATAACCCCAGTCATTAATGTATGTCCCCTTCTAATAACATCAGGAATTTATCTATGGGAAAACCAAATTCAAACATAACCCAGGAGCTGGCAGAGAATGATTGGGCTACCTATGTGTCAGTTCTCACATGGGTGCTCCAGGCATTTTAGTCTGTATCTGTGCCAGAGAATGATGCTACCAAACTGTACTTGATTTTCTGTTTTATTTATAAAATAGGAAGCCTTTTTCATAAGAGGCTTGGGACACAAGCCAGAAATCTCGCTCACTGTCTCCCTATCTATTCAGACTGAGTCATCAGATTTTCCAGGTTTCTCCACTCAAGTGGCATGCTGCTTTGGCTAGGTTTAGATGGACACAAGTGGTACCATCTGCCACAAGGCTTCCCGGTTTTGTTTGGTTTGGTTTTTTCCTTTTACTTCCTGCTCGTAGCACAACAGCTCTTTTTCAGTGTCTTACACTAGAGCACCACGAGGAACTGGTCTTTCATGGTATGGGTTTGGCCAGCTGGACAGAAAAAATGGACTGCTTGGACTAAAGGAACTAAAATACACATTGCTATCACAGGTCCCCTGACAGCTGGAGGCTCTTGCAGGCTGACCTGAAGTTAAAAGTACTTAAGTAACACAGCGGAGTCATTCTTTAAAGCTGAAAGAAACCATGAGCACAAACAGAACAAATGGGTAGGGGGATGCTCACACAAGCTAACTTCAGTTTAACAAGGTTGATATTCTTGTTTCTTTTCCCTCTACTGGCTCAACAGAGAGGGTTCTGCCATGGGTCACCTTCTGGAGGAGGAATCAATCTTTCCTGAGCTGCTTTTTGGAGTATACTTCCTCTCCACTCCAGAACTTGCAACAGACAGCAGGGAGATTACTGCAATCAGACTACATTTAGCTCTTACTCTGTCCCACCCCAATGTGAATGCGTTTAACTGCTCCACCTTTCACATGACATATTTTCTGCCTTTCAAATCAAAATACTCCTTTAGGACGAAAGGATGAAGACCACCATGGACATGCCATGCAGTTAAGATCACCAGGACAGGTCAATAACCCAGCAGAGACAGAATAACCATAAAAAACCTCCCTGTCCTGCAAGCGCTATGTCCCTCATCAGGCAGCTGTGCCTCTGTATTTGGGATGAATGTCTCAGATACCATCGTTTCAAAAAGATGATAAACTTATGCTGATCGGTTGTGCCCGAGTGCAAAATTTTGCAAGTGGATAATGTGCTACCCTAGTGCTGTTGCTGCTGAGGGGATCTTGGCTTCTGAAAGCTGCAAGGAACAAAGCATGGCACTCATCCTGTGGCACCTAAAGCCGATGCTGCCGTAAGTATAAGAACATACTAAGTGCTTTTTTTTGGTTTTGTTTGCTTCTAGAACTAAAAGCAGATCACAAACCACATTTCTTTGATGGAGGTTTTTGTTTGCTTGTTAGAAAGGGCAGGCACTGGGTCAGGAATAGAAATTTGTACTATCCGGTTCTCAGACATAGATCTTATTCCCCTGAGACTTCAGCTATATGTAACATATGGAGCAGATACTTTTCATATAGGCTTTTCAACGCTCATGGAACTTTTATCTAGCTTGAGTTAACAAGCACGGTGCACTCAACAGGATGGAGCACGTAGGGTAACACTACATACTGCTTTTTTGAGCTTAATTTTCAAAACGGATGTTCGTATGTCTGTGCTGGGAAGGCTACATTACAACACTGAGATCATGACCATATGGAAGCAGGATATAGAATTTACTATTAAAAACTTTAGGGTGATATCAAATCTTAGCTTAAGTCTCTAAACATTGCAATGTATTTACATCTCTAATTACCTCTATATCACACTACCACACTCTGAAATCTGGCCAATGCTGTATCCTCCTTCACCTTCAGCTCTCCAGCTTAGGTCACTCTCGCTCATCTCCATTCTGCCTTCTCTGTCTCCTTGACTTCAGAGATGCCCGCTCCACTTCTAGCACAAGAACTCTGGAGTTTTATTACTGACTTCCTTTCTGCCTCTTCTGCTTGGATACCTTGGGCTTAGTATTCGCGTTGTCTTGAAGTTGCTCAACATTGCTCTACCTTCAATACATTTAAATCTGATACTGCTTAAACACTTCTTTTTTCTTCTTTGGTTTCAAAACAATCACACGTCCTATTGACCTCAATCTTATGCACTTATGAAAGAACCTTGACCAACCCTGTGCAAAAAGTAACAGATTATTAGCATAATAATAGGAGTGTTTAATATTGACAGATACACCTCAAAAGAACAATTTCAAAATCAGCTTTCACTCAGCTGATTGATTTTGCTCTTCCTGTAGTTTGTGGGGCAAAACCAAAACCAAACCAAAACAAAAACCAAACAAACAAAAAAAGAAAACCCCACACATACTGAATTTTTTTGTTCTTAAAATTTCAAAGTTGCAGACCAAAATCTGAATTCTACAGATAGATACACTAAAAGAACGAAGACCATCATGACCCAAAACTGAAACCTAATAATTTGTGCTCCATTACCCTTTCTGAATGTCCTTTGCTTTAGTCTAAGGAGACTAAATACCTTTCCTCTTTATAGACTTTTCCAGAGGGATTTCTTAACTACAGAATTAAACACACTAACCACAAAGTACTTCTTCCTCTGCTGTCCCTTCTTACCTACTTGCTCTTTCAACAGTATTTCACCACAAAGATCAAACAGCAAGGATGCTACCACATGAACTGCCAACAGGTTGAGATCCAGCATCTCACATATTAGGACAAGAATCTAAGCAAGTGCCAGTGGAGGAGTAGTGAGCAGCACTTTCTCCAACCTCTTCACATCAACATCTATCAAACCTTACAAATGATATTGGACAAAATTGTTCCTGCCTTGTCACTACGTAAGGAAACAAGGCTCCTCTCTGACCAGCAAGGTGCTGAGCCAGCACAGAATGCTGACCCATACTGGTCAAGCTGCCTGGCCACTGTGCATAAGGATTTAATCCAATGTAAAACAACAGAGAAGCAACACCAATTTCTTAAAAGCTATTTGAGAGACCCTCAAACCTCAATTTCTTGTCTTCCAACACCATGTTTAGCTTACAGGGGTAAGGAAACCAGGAAATCATATTCATAAGTTTTAAGTCTTTGCAGATGAAGCTGTTTTAGAAAGAGCCTTAACTATGAGGCAAAAAACCATTATGCCTGAGAGTAAACTGTAGTACAAAGAATTTTACTGGCACACACTTGGGATGCCCAGTATAACTCATGGGTTTTTTTGCAAATTAACACCATTGTCCTAAACTCATGCCATAAAAGCCATACTACCCAGTAATGTTAACCATATTAGTTACCTGTGAATGCTAAAATAGCAAATAGGAGAGGAAGACTTTTAGCACGGTAATGGTTGTACATTTTTTTGTAATGAAAATGAAACTTTACAAATCAGATGTAAAAATTAACTCCAGTTTGTCTTTAGATTAAGCACACTTGCACTGACTCTGGCTAGCCTATGAGACAAGCTCAACACCAAATGGAATTCAGAGAAGATCAGAGTTTTTCTATGTGTTAGGTGAACAAACACATATTAGATACTTCCATGTATTTATTTTTATCTCTAACTCGAGTTCCAGGTAGTCAAGGTGGTAAATCCAATATCATAACCAATACAGTCTATGCCCATGGCTCTTCAAATGCCATTTGACAAATTGTTTTAAAATTAATTCCACAAAAAGTAACTTATGTCACAGTACAGGAGGTTTACACATGCTGGTGCAGGTGTCTCACAAAACCTGGTAGTTCCTCTGTACGCAGTACAGCCAAAGGAAGAAGGTAGGCTCTTCCAGAAGGCAATGGAAACTGCATTTCTTTCTATTACTGTTGGCTAGAGAAGATCCCAGGTGCTCTTGTTAGGACTCTGATTTGTTAAAGTGAATATCCTACTTATGTAATGGAATAACATCTTCTGAATTTTGTGCTCTCTGGCTAAAAAAGATTCAGAAGTTGGTGAAAAGTTCATCAATGTCTTTACTCTGATATACTCTGCATGAAGATAGAGAGATAGTAAATAATATCTCTTTATTAGCTTAGCAGGGTCTTTTCAGGCCTTCAGATGACCACATGCAGACTTTCAACAGCTGTTTTACTAGCCTTTTCATCAAGCACTTTCCTTTCTCTGTATCTGTTAAGAGACTAGAGCGGACTTCTCAGAACATCGCTGAGGCAGACCTTTCATTTCTAACTCACACAGTTTAGCTTCCAGAGTAACAAAGGCTGCTGGCAAGCAGTAAGTAAGTAAACACCTGCCACTTCTATTCCAGCTGAAGGTTAATCATCAAGTAATTCACAAACTCGTGCTAATCTGGAGGCCAAAGGTGAAATCCTATGGTCACTGAAGTGAGAGTTTCCACATGGCCAGAATTACTGTCCTGAATGCGCATGTGTGCATTAATGCGTATACACAGGAAAAGGCTACAGGAGCAACCAACACGCTCTTATGCAAAGCCAGAACCACTCACACTTTCACTTTGCTGAGCCTGTGTATTTAACTAGCCTCACTCAGTTACAACGGATTTATATGTACCTTGGAAGATCTCACCGTGCTCAAGGTCCCAAACAGACAAGCCTTTATTGTCCAAGGGGCAAAATGTCCTTTGTGCTTACCCTTCGTATCCTGGCTGGCTTTAGACACCATCTTGTCAGCATGTGAGGACACTGAATTTTCCTCTGAAGCCACCTGCCTTGCTCTAACAGCAAACAAGGCCATGGCCAGCTGCTGTGACACACACTGCCTCCATGCAAGGGGCCTATTTGTGCAATCCAGCGGTCTCCCAACAATGCAAGATGCTCCCCATGTCATGTGCATCACCTAGAACAGGTGACAGGAGAGACATCACTGCTACACAACAGAATGAAGCATACTCTTAAGTTTTTCAGGAATTCAACTTAATACTGGCACAGTCGAACTTTTTCATTACACAAAATTCAAAATTACCCGAAGGTCAGAAGTTCAGCTTTCCCTTCATTTTCCTATTCCTTCAACAAAGTCCTAAAACGAAATTGCCATTTCCCTCTGTTCTCAATCCTCAGAGAATCCTCCTTTTTTTTTCCATGACACACCACACCTCCCCACCTCTTTGGCTTCTGTGGGCCAGGGAACAGAAAAGGCATAGAGAGGGTATGTTGGAAAATGAAGCAGACTGCCACCTATGTTTGTGCATTAAAATCAGTATAAACACAGATCAGTTAGACTAGTTTGCATTCACTAGCAACAGTTTTCAACATACTGAACATCATTTCAAAATATCAATAAGTATTTTCACTGACAAAATTATTAGGAATCTCGTGTTATTCTGGCAATGTGCAGATTGACAGGTAGTTCTGTGCTGGCCACAAAATATTCTACAGCTGCTGCTTTGGTTTAAAACAATCCCAACACCACCACTAACCCCCCATCTCTTCACGAAACACATCTGTCAGCTACTAACTGAAGAACACAAAAATTCACCAAAATTCTGCTACAAACATTACAGTTCAGTCAAGGTAAACTATGTGACAACCGAGGACACTGCTTCAGAGCCTTCCACCTCAAAAAAAGAAAATCAGTATCTGCTATATTGCAGTCTCTCTTTCATCTTCGTGTCGTTGAAGGCATTCCACAGGCAGTTTTATTTCTGAGAGCACTGATTTTTGATCAATCTGTTATGGCTTGGATTTGAAATAGAATACTACATGAACTTGGCTCCTGGGAGCCTCAAACATGTCCAGGCTTGCACAGAAGGTTAAACAAAAAGAAGGGTTTTTTAAACACAGGGTGCTAGTAAAACTTATTTTAAAGTGCCCTCCATTTTTTTGACTGGAAGTAATGTATTACCTCTATAAAGTCTTTCCTATCAAGCTCTTGAAATACTTTATTATTTATACAATGCCATTGGTGCACACCTCGCCTTAGAAATATGCATTTTAATAGTCGACCAAAGCGATCCAAACCACCAGGGTAATTAAGACTGCTTTAAAATTGGCTTCACTATCTTTCCTCATACATCTGCCAAGTTACAGCGGAGTCCTGCAGTCTCTTCATCACGTAGTCAGTGGGAGTACTCACACAAGAATTTGGAGGTTTACTCCCTAAATTACAAAATGCAGCCTGCCTTATTGGAAAAACGAGCAGGCATGATGGTTGGAGTATGAAAAAGGAGAGGAAAAAAGGATAAGTGTAGGAATGCAAAAAGGAAAGAAAAAGATCATTAAATGGGGAATGTGGCATGGAAGAGAGAGAAGTGAGATAAGAAGGTAGCAGTAAAGGACGGTGTGGAAAACAAGAGGAAAAGCATAAGAAGGATAGAAAGCTCATCCAGAACACTGGAGAGCTTTAAATGCATTTGTAAGACATTGAACAGAGAAGTGCAGGAGGAAGAGTTGAAGATAGCAACTTGGAGTAGAGAGCTGAGAGTTTTATTATTTTTATTTAAAAGGTAAAAATCACCCAAGGGTCACTTCCCATTCCCTTTTCATCCTCCACTGGCACACCAGTTCTTTTAGAGCAGAGTATGTGATGCTGTGAGGACTCCTGGCATGGTGAGTCAGGCAAGCTTTGCCAGAGCCCAAACGGAAGGACTGCTGAAGTTTCAGGTGTCTCCTTTGATCATGACTGATTTTTCCCAACCAGCCCACTATGCTGCAAAGTTTATTTCTTTTGTTTTTTCTGAAAGTGGAAAAAGTTATCACTGAAAAGCCCGGTTTGAAGCTTGAGTGAAATTTCACCTTCCCCACTGAGAAATGTGTAAAAAATCAGAACCTTCTCATTAATTCATCAGTAGCCTGGCTGTGTCTCTGGCTGGCCAGATCAGCGAGCGTCATAGCAATCCAAGTTTAAATACCAGGGACATCTCATTTGTCCGTCAAAACCAAGGAACAAGGCAACTCTGCCTAATTATCAGCTATATAAGAACACTGCCCTCCTTCAAATCAAGCAGAAGGGCTCTTCTTGTATTCAGTGCCTCTCAGGGAATCAGCCTGATCTCCCCTCACCCCTCCTTGCTTCCTCTGTGAGCTGTCTTCCCAATCTGGAATCTTTCAGAGATGGGAACCGGACCCCCTGCCTTGATTCCCATCATCCGCACCGATTTATGTTAGCAAGCTGGGCCAGCTGGCCGTCTGCATACCCCAGGAGCCTATACACTCTGATACTGCACTCTTTTTTTAAAAAAAAAAAACAAACAAAAAAAACAAACCCAAAAAAGCACAAGAGTCCAGCAGAGCTTTGCCTGCCACGTTAAAACTTGCTCCTTGCCCTGTGAGCTTAACCTACCTGCTGCTGCTGAGCACAGATACTTCCCTAGGTGTAGCTACTGTTCTGGTGGGCGAAACCGTCTTCTGCAAATAATTCAAAGGTATTTCTAAGCTGGGGGAAGGGTGCAGGCTTATTGTTTCTGCTTCACTAGGAAAGATACATACGTTGGGTTTGTTTTAAAAAACCGAAACCATTCCAAACTGCGATAGGGAGTTGGGCTCAGGCCAATACTGCCCTATCTTGCAGAGCAAGTCACAGCAGGTTCTGTAATCGCAGGCTCTGCAAACACTGATTTTACCCCCCCTCCACAAGACCTTAACTCGCCTGGTGCTCCTGGGCAAAGGACGCCCATGTTCGCAGCCACCAGCATTGGCAGGAACGGCAGGGCAAAATCCCAGCTGATCCGATGGCCCAACCAACTTCAGTCCTTGCTTGCCTAACGACCGGCTCTTTTTTTTTTTCCATGAAACCTGTTTCTTTCATGTTTACACAGGGCATGAGCTACGGGAAAAAGTGCTTGTTGTTCAGTTCAAGCACTTTTTTTTCCGCCAGCGGAGGAAATCTTGTTTGGATCCACACGAAGGGGAAGGCAATATTTATAAAGGAAGTTCCCACACTTCCTCCTCACACAAATCACTCCTGGCTGGTTTTGCAATTACAGCCCTACCGTAAAAAGAAGGGGGGGTGTGTGTGTGTGTGCGTGCATGCGTGTGTGTGTGTGTGTGTTTAGAAAGCAGCGAGCATATTGTTTCCTTTTAAAGTCACTTGCCTCTGCAAAGGCAGCTTCCAGAGAGGAAAGAGTTAAACACTCAGGACAAACTGTCAAGTTTTCAGTAACTAATTTACTCTTCCTGTAGGCCTGGAGGAAATCCACAGCCACCACAAATATTCCTTCTTGTTTCAATACTACTCTTTGTGAAATGGATTTTAATGGCCAAGCAAAGCGATCCAAACCACAGACGTAATTAAAGCCGCTGAAACTGGCTCTGCGAAAGGCTGTGAAGCACCCCGTGTCCCGTCTGGGGGTGGTCACTGTGGCGTGGGCCAGGAGGAGAGCAGTGACACCGGGAGGCCTTGTCTTTGTCCTCGTCCTGATCCTCTCTGCAGCACACTGCCAGTGACCTGTGCTAGCCAGTGCAGGACCTCTGCGGAGGGGATGCTGCTCTAGTCTGGAGAAGTATTTGCTCTTGCCCTGTTTCCATCTCATGCTCTGCTCCCTGGATTATAAAGCTCTGCCACCACAAGCCCACTTGTTCATAGTGCTGCACTGTTAAAAACCTCTCTCATCCACGGGAAAACTGCGTTTGCCAAGCTGTGCTTCCCTTCACACACAACAGTTGAAGTCCGCAACAGTAGCTTAGGAATCAGAGAGACTTTCCTGACAACTTACAAACAGTAAATCAGCTTCCTGTTTGAACTGACATACCCCAATTTCTTCTCTGGTGAGTCAAACCAACAGTCTGCCTGAAAGGTTCATAGTCCCCTGGTGTTGAAACCTCTGTTAGATCCATACCCAGCAAAGGAAGAATAAAGTTTTCCCGAAACTCCTATTCAAAGTGTGGGAGGATGGAAAATAAGATCAGCATACCTTGCTGAAAATAGTTCTCGAGATAAAAGATGTGATTGCTTTGGCACTAACTTCTCCCTCCTTCTGCCCTCCCCTCCTCAGCCCTGCTGAGGTGTGAAAGGCTCAGGAAACTCCCTATCCCTACTCCACATATTTTTTCCCATGTTTAATTTTAGATTAGAACACAATTGGATTTGGACTTGATCAACCTTTCACCCAAAGAAAATCCCACACCTTTGAGTTACTAATACCATTTGGTAAGAGATGCAGAAAACTAACTCCATATTTTTGAAGTTAAATCCTCGCCAAATTCTGTTTTCAAGTGCCAGCTGCCCCGAAAAAGGCTAAAGGACTTCCCAAAACAATTACATTTAAATTATTAATTAAAACCACTTGGAATATTATGATTAAAATCAATTAGTTTATGCAAAGACATTTACAAACCTGAAACACAGTTACAGCAAAAGAAATTCATCGGCTGATGAATAATTAATACAGCTCTTCATTTGTTTCACCTTGTGCGCCAATTAGCACAAAAGACATTAATACGAGTAGATTGCAGAGCTAATAGAGATCATTACACATTTACAATCACTAAACTGTTTAAGTGGAAAGCTTGCAGGGCAAAAAAACCCCCTGCTATATTAGGTTCAGAACAAACTAAACCCCACCATTCTGTCCATCTGACGAAACAATAGAGAAAGAAAAGACAAGAAAAGCAGAGCTGCCTCTTAGGCTTGTTTGCTCTAGGTAAACAGCAAGGACTGTCATCAGCTGCAAGCTGAGGTGCTTCTCTGAAACCTCTGTCTTCAGACCTGCGAGTAAGATCATGAAAGCAGCTGGCCTGACTCTCCTATTTCTGGAAGCAAACCACTACATCTTGGCCAATTACCTCCATGTGCTTACCATGAAGACATGCTTTTATATCCACACGCACACTTTTTCCTCTCAGCTACCAAAAGAAGCATTTTTCTAGTCTGACATGATACAAGTCCCTTGGCAAAGCATAGTTCTTCTTTAAAAAAAAGAGGGGTTTGGTAAACAACACACAAATTGCCTGGGGATTACCAGAACTTCCTACCTCTTGTTAAACTGTGCTCCAGTGACATAAGATGATGCCGATAGAAGAACACCATAAACTATTAATTGCTGAAGTACTGAAAACTTACCATGTGTTACTTCATAACATTCCTTAACTCAATATTTGAGTTGAAGTGGGTGGGAATCAGTGGGGTAAAACATAAGCAAACAGTTGCTATTCCGCTTTCATCCTACTTAACCATTTCTCTCCAGCTAGACCTTTACACAATTTCAAGAAAAAGTTGGATTCATACAAGTTTGGTTTTTATTTTCAAAAGGACTGAGAGTATGTCTCCAAAGAAATGTCAGAGATTAAAAAAATACTCATGGTGGGAGGACATTCATTGCCTTTTAAACCTTGAATTACTGCAGAGAAGTTAAGAAAGGAGGTAGGTGTTTTATCAAAGAGCTTCCTGCGTGCTTTGTTACTAGCTCCTCTGTGTGAGGCAACAAGGGGGATATTTTCACGCTGTGAAAACAATGACTTGGCAACACATTTCTGCTACGAATGGGAGGCTCACCTCCCTCCCTCAATATGCAACACACCTTCTCCTTCTCTCGTTACACTACTCTTGCTGTCTTTTTCTCTAGTGCTTTTTCCCCCAGCCTTCTCTATGTCCCATCTGCTGAAAATAGAGACTGCAGCCAGTAAACATCAGACTTGAACTTTCTACCTCCTGACATTAGCGGACTCAGAAAACTAGACAAAACATGCTGTCCCATTTCTAGACATTGTCTGTGCACTGATCTCAGAATTGAAACCCTTTCTGGTCATGAATGATAAACGATGCAACTTCCTCCATGATAAACGGTGAGACTTTCTCCAAACAAAGCTCAGCTAACTGTGTCACGCAAAGCCTGCCTTGCCTGGGACTGTCTCGTACAAAAAGTACAGCCATGAAACTCATCTTCAGTTCTGAGGGCAACTGTGGTTCTGCACAGAGAGTACCAGAAGAAGAGTACCTTTTGCCTAGTATTGTTTTATGGCTAATCAGTCCTGCCTTTGTCGCTGTTAACCCCGAAGTATCTGCACCATACTGCAGGGCACAGCTGGACAGCCTTAGAGAAACAGGGCTCCGGTTCTCACCTGGTGTGAGCAACCAGACTCGTCCTGTCCTGATCTACTTGTACTGCTGAGTACGACAGCAAGGCAGGGTGACTGGTTCCTGAGACCAGTCACTCACCAGCAGCTGAGAACAGGCTTACCTTTTGCACCATTTAAAAATGGGAAATCACGTTTATACAGGTCCAGCCTCCCAAGTGAGCTTCATTTATTTTCTTGAGAATGTGAAATACGCACCGTCTTGCCAGATATGCCATTTGCAGGGCTGGGGTAAAATCCTGAACTCTTTGTAAATAAGAGGTAAAATCATGAGATGCACAAATTTTCACTCCCTGGATCTTCACACTTGTTTCCTCACATGAAGAGAGCCTTGTTGTCTCAGAGGAATTCACTCTGCAGGACAGGAAGTACCTCTTAGGCTACTGGAAACGAAGGATTTTCCATCCCGGGAACAACCTGCCTTCCTTACAATACCTCTGCTTGCTGGGTCAAGACTTTTGAGATCTTCCCAATTCTATAACTTCCACCAGCATACACTGTCACCAATCCATCAGCACATACTTTTCATATGTCTCAAACAGATGGAAGTTCTGAGATGAATTACACTCGGTTTCACAGTCAGCCCAATTCCAGGCACAGTGTTATCACCACAGACTAACGAGCCCACAGATCTGCTTTAAAGCCTTGTAAAGGTTTGCTTTGCCTTTGCACTGAGAAGGAGCTTAATGGGCAATACTGTGTCTTAAATATTCCCCAAACACGGTAGAATTTTTAAAAAGCACCAGGAGCTCACTCTGCTTCAGGGGAAAACGATCTTCTGACTGACAAACGCCCTCTGCTCCACCACGTTTGGGCCTCAGTGACCACACAGCTGCATATAGGAAGTATGAACTAAAATGATGCCAGAAAAGGCAATGCCATGGTCTTACTAGCATGAAAACTATCACTGTTGTAGCCTATGCC
This sequence comes from Buceros rhinoceros silvestris, assembly GCF_000710305.1. NCBI lineage: Eukaryota > Metazoa > Chordata > Aves > Bucerotiformes > Bucerotidae > Buceros > Buceros rhinoceros. Next base: position 74,201 of record NW_010425068.1, on the reverse strand, counting down.
GAAAAAGGGCTTGACATATTATGGTCTGGAATACTCCTGTATAGCCTATGGTCATAAACTGGCCAATTTTGATTGCTGGGTGTAGGCAGTAACCAAGTAACAAGGAACTGGTAGTTTTGCCTCTAATTATGGAGTGTTATAGTGCAATGGGATCTCTCCCCCTCTGTAAAAAAGTTGCAGTTTTCCTCAGTAGCTCCCCTCTGTAGCAATGGTGTGCTAAGACACTACCCGCTGTACAGCCCTGTGCTGTAGGACACACAGCGCCCGGTGGCAAAGCCGTCTGTAATTGGCACGCCTATCTGCCCATCTCACCTCTGAACTCACGGAACAAAGGAAAGCATTAATCCACATCTTCAAGAATTCAATAGTCGTTTAAGCAGAAGGTCAGGTACCTAATGGGCTGTCAAGTTCAGGCTGTCTATCCACCCGTCTTCCCAGCTCCCCAAGTTCCCAGGCCTTGACTGGCGGTCCTCGGCAGCTGGGTACTTTGTCTTCCTGCCAAAGCGCTGTGAAGGCCTGAGCGCGGGTGACTGCTTTGCACATTTAAGTTGGGATGACATATTCTAGCTTCGTTGACGGAAAGAGGGAAAAAAAGCAGCCATGAAAAGATACAAAGGCCTGAGAAGTACACCGAGGGTGCTATTTGTCCTGTATCACTGGCACAATTTAATAGAACAAATACACTTCCAGATGCCTGCATCGTGCTTTTTGATCTGAACCTTCTGCGATGGCAGTCATTTTAGGATACCGCATAGCAAGCATAAAGGTGTGTAAACGTTGGGTGGCACACCTGAAGGTAGCATGCATGGTTGTACACATTTCCGAAATCTTTTTCAGTGCCACAGGTTACAGAGTGAGTTTGAAAACTACATCCTGGAGTGCAAAAACGTTGCTACAGCTCTCAGAAATTTCCAGGAGGTACACAAAGAGGAGGGAGCCCCTTCCAGATCTGTTGCGCCTGCTGTGCATACTTGCCTTTGAACGGTCTCGTAAAACCGAAACATTTTTTTCCAAACAGATCACAGGTCACGTAAGCTTCCCAAGGGATATATTGGTTACAGATGTTTTCATGTAATAAAATATTCCACTCGACTGCAGTATTTCTAACTGATAATGCTAAAACTAAATTACCCTTGTCTAATGGTTACGTCCCCAGTGTACTCCTTCCCATGGTAAACACTGGCTCATTTGTTACCATTTAGCCAACATAATATTTAATTTTTTATAAGAGCATGCCACAAAGACAATATATTGCAAGTCTGCAAGAACTGCAACAGAAGCTTGAACTCTTCAAACATATATATTTAAAATTCATTTTTTGCATTTTTGCAGAATAAATTACACCTCTAAGTTTCAGCATTATCATATCAATTTGCATTTTAAAAGTTACCTCATTTTTTAAACATGAGTAATTTTAATAATTTTTTAAGGTTTTATGCTGGAACTTGGAATTATTAAAAAAAGAATCAATCCTTGATTGTCTGAATGGTATGGAGCTAATAATGAAACATTCATTATTCCATAACATTCCTCCTGGCAGTGTTGTTAGGAAAGGAAAGGTCATTATGATGGTATCTCTAAAATGATTGAGAGGTTAAAAATAAAAAAACTTCCACCAATAGGAAAAGGGGGAGATTGATATGATTGCCTGTTTTCAAAATATGCTTGCCATATAGCAGTAACAAGGATGGCAATGAAAAAGGGAAAAAAAAATTGAGAAAGAAAACTTAACTAGTCTTCTGCCATAACGAGGAGCCTCCCTCAAACCAGGGAAGCCTGTGCTGTTGTACTGCACTACATCTCTATGAAAACTATCACCTCAGCACTTTTATTTAAAAGATTAGAGCACATTCCTCTTTGCTCCCCATATTGGACCACCAAGGAGCAGAATGTTCTCTGTGGAGGGAGACATAAGCTACTTTAGCACAACTGGTGTTATATCAAAAGTAGAACTTGTCCATTTTTAAGAAAATGTGGAAGTTAGTAAAGCTTGGAAGTCGGATGTTTAGTCTAGATTAAAAAAAACCCGAAAACATCCTTCTCCAAACTCTACCATGCCGTGATCCAGGTATTCACTGCTTAAATGTTACTGTTCAATGTTTAGCAAAATATTGTATCCTTTCTGAGCTAACTCTAATCACCAACCTTGATAAGAAATTTCTGCAGGCAAATTCAAAAGTATGCTTGTGGTTGGTAAAATAAGACAACACCCCTTTGCATTGCTGCAATGGTCAGACGCATGCTTTTAAAGACCTGATATGGAGGAAAATCAGAAAATCTCCTCCCAACTCCCCATCCCAGCTGAAAGGATAATTTAATCTCTAGCAAACCACTTGGCGAAAAACATCATTCAGATCAATAGAGATGCTTTCTAAACACAACAGGGCTGAATCTGACCTAATTGGCTATGCAATGTTTGGAAGACAGGGACTTTGCTTGGTTCCAATTAATGTGCCAGGAAAGCTTTACCCAGCAGACATTTTTCCCCATAGTCCTGGTAGTCTGCCTACCACTCTACTTCTCGTCATCGTATTTGATTAGCTGTATATTTATTCTGGGGCTAATGCAGTAATTAAGATTGCCAGCATGTACGGGAGGCAATAATGGTTCTCTGATGGCTCCACCATTCGGGAGGGAGATCATGCAGCACATGAAATGCTAAGCAACAGCCCTGCTCTCATGGCTCAAGATAACATCCAGGACATGAACAAAGCATTGCACTGTGACCAATCTCTCAATTTCTGGAAAAAGTATAATCCAGTTTTTCTAAGCAGACACTCTGATACAGAAAACAGAAGCCCAATCTGCTGATACACAAAATTTTTTAACTGCTTTAGCAGTTTTTAGGGTGCTGTGACTAAGCAGCAGTAAGAGCAGTGGTTGCTGTGCATCCATGACTTGAAAACACACCCAAGTCTTGCAAACTCAAATGCTCCTTTCCTCTTCCCTTAAACAGCCTCTAGCATGATAACCACCACCAGTGTGCAGACATAACTCCTCTGAGATCCTGCATACTGGGAAAGGACTAGCTTTCTGGAATCAAAATCACCTGGACTCAGCAGCAGACCTGATCTGCCATCAGTACCCCTGGGAGCTGTGTTCCTGATGGTCAGCAGGACGCTGCCCATTGAGCAGCAGCTACCACCGAGCCTTCCACGACATCCCCTTTTATCTTGTTATTTTTGCTGGCTGTCACAAAAAACCTCAGCTATTTGACATCACTCCCAGGGCAGTAAATCCCTATTTATTTTAGCACTCACATAATGCGGGTAGCAGCAAAAAGCTCAAATACACAACCTTGAAGCTCATCTATGGGAGGGGGTATAAACAAAGCAAAACTCCGGAGAGATTCTGCAACTCCTGACACACATATGACTGTACAGCTTGCAGGCTAAAAAACTACTGCTTTGAATTCATTTTGGTATGTTTTGTGATATCTTCCCCTGTTGCTTAAGGATGCAGCCAGAAAGCAGAGCTAACTAGGATGCCCAACCATGTCATTTGTCTGTTGCTCATCTGCCTCCCTTCCCCAGCCCCTTTATCTACGCAGTGGATATCATATTCAAAACCGCACACCGGCTTCCCTGAATGTTTTACTTTTCAAATAAATGCCTAATTAACTCACCCTTTATTTTAAACCGTCCTATGCAGCAAAATACTCCAATTAAAAATGGAATGTCTGCTAATTTAAGCCCAAAGGTTCTGTTAAGGCAAGTTTCATGAATCCTAAAAATAGAAATGCATTCATAATTTTTTCCTCACTTTAATTAGGCTCTCTTTTTTTGGCTCAAATTTAAATATCCCTCTGCAGTATCTTCAACTGCATTGCAGTAGTAGGAACCCCACACACAACACAAGAACCGTAAGATGAACTTGCCTTTTTAATTCTTTCCCTCAGAGAAGACTGTAAAGTGGAGCCATGCACCCCACAAAATAGAAGCGTTGCAATTAAATAGGAGAGACTTCAAAAGGATAGGACTCCCAGAACCAAATGAAACTTCTGGTTGATTTGTGTGTAAAGAGATCTTGGTCCTTCTCTAATCTACAGTCTTAAGTAACGTGGAAGAAGACAGCATTGTGGCAGTCAAGGTGAAGGTGATTCAACTAATGGTATAGCAGGCAGACTAAGGGCAAGTCAGTACAGAGTGAGCTGAAAAATATGCTCCACAGGGCTCTTTGAATGACATTACTTATAGCAGTCACAGAATGCAAGGTCATGCTTCTCCAAATCCAGGTTAAACTTGTAAGGTGGTGAAGTAATCTGGAAAGCAGTGACTTGAAGAATGACTTCAGGGCCACGGTGAGCTGCAGTTAAAGCTCTGGCGGGGATGCAGTGGCTAAGACGATTAATGAGCTCTTTCAATACATGAGCTGAGGAAGACAGAAAGCAGAAAACATCACTGTAGCACTTCAGAGGGGCACTATTAGGAACAGATAAAGTTGAGGTTATCCAGGGCAACGGGATAGTAAGCAAAACAATGCTAAATGGTAGTCACGGGTCTCTGCTGTCTGCTTTGCCTATGCTGGAGCCAAGCTTCCTCCTCTTACTGGTGGCAGAAGCAGTTATGGGAGGAGATGAGGGAACCAGCTCCTACCAGCCCTGGCCACACTCTCTCTTTTCTTCCCCTTTTCCACAGCTGGGGTAGCAAGCCCAGATCTTCAGGGTGAATTCATTCTACCCTCAGTCCCGGAGCAGCAAAAATTCAGTTTCTCTTCCATTGCTGTGATGCCTGGGACTGGTTCTATCACTTCACAGAGCATTACTGAAATGGCTACAAGCATATACAGCCCTGCCTGGTATCCATACTGCACAAAAGATGTTGACAAATTGGAAAGAATTCAGGATGGATCTGCAAAAAGGATTCAGAGTTAAGAAAAGATGCCCTAAAGCCAGAGTCAGAAGTAATTCCATCTATATTCATGAAGAGAAAGTTCAGAATGGCTTGATCACAGTCCATAAATACTTACATTAGTGAGAGACATTTAATAAAGGGCATAACAAGATACAGAGCTGAAAAATGGAACATTGAGGCAAAATTCAGCCTAAAAATGAGGGGGAAGTTTTAGAAATGAATATAATTAAGTAACTGGAACCTTTTACATTTGCACGCAGGAAATTTGCTGTCACCTAAAGTCTTTAAAAAAATTGAGATTGGATGTCTTTTTAAAATTATATTATCTAGCTCAATCAGAACTTGCAGGCTGAGTGAAGTGCTGAATTTGTACAAGCACATAATACTATATCTGAGCAACCTAGATGATCATAACATTTTAAAACTCATGAGCATATATTTATTTCTTTAGTGGGCCTACAAAATCCAATTTTTTTTGTATTTGCTTTTAATGAATACACCAGCTTTGCTGAACCCAATCTGAACTTTTAACTTGAGCCTTCTGCTCTAGAAGAGATACATGTCCACTTTCCTTCTCTTCAGACACTGCGATGAAGAAGCAACCCAAATACCTGAGACTAAGTGCAAGTGAACGCAGTAGATTTGAAGACAGGAACACATCTGGCTTGCTTTCCAGGGGCATTTCCAAGCAACTCTGGATTGTTCTAATGTGGGATTAGATGGAGGGCAGGGGTTTACTGACTAGAGCTCCTTGACCCTGGCCAACCCAGTTATGCTAAGCAGGACAGTATGGGAGGTATTTTGGTATTTCAACACTTGTTGGCCACTGAACAGGTAAATAGTTTGATAAGGAGTGTGACATGGAAGAACCGGGCAAAGCAGGATAGCCTGGGCCTATCCAGGTTTAAGCTAGCTAAATCCTATACCTTCAAAATCCCCTGCAAATTACTGCACACTTTAGTTTAATACAAGTGTTAACACCTCAGAAGTAATATGTGATGGCAGCATTTCCTGGCAGTCTGTGAGCTTTAGGAATGATGCCTTCTTGCGGACAGAAGACAGACTCAAATTTCTCCCCTCCAGCTCAGCTCCTCTGTTGAATTGTTTGCAAATCCATAGTCTTTTTTTCTCTCTACCCCCATAAGAGGCATTTACTGTTTTTATGATCTCAGGATGGAAAAATATTAATCAGGAACAGCAGCAGCGATTTCTTTTTTCTTCTCAAATCTGTGTGGCATTAAGTATAATTACATAAATAACTGGAATGGCAGAAACAGACAATTGCTGGCTTTGTATGCGTATTGGAAAAGATTATACTGTTTTTATCCTGTCTCTTAAATAATGGGTATCTTCCAAGTCTACTGTCAAGGAGAATGCTTGCTGCTTTAAATGCTGATATGAAAATAATCTTGTAAAAATACTGAGAGAGGGTCTTTCCACATACTTTCTGCCAGGAAAGATTACTTAAATAAACCGTTTAACCTGCTATTGACCTAAAACCTAGTTACATAAATGTTTTAAAAATTACTTATCCATCCTGAGCAGATAAAAGTAATCTAGTGAAGTTGAGGATAATGTAGGAAGTCCCTTAACGACGGCTGCATTCTCTGCAGCCTTTATTAGCATATGATTTTTCTGCTGGCAAAGCAGATACAAATGAACTGCAAGAACACCACGGGATAGCTCTTCCACATGGTAAAGGACTGGAAAGATACACGTAAAGGAAGAGTGAAAACCTACAAAGAGATCTTACAAGGGGAATTTAAACTACTTTTTCCTAGTTTTTCCATTATAAACATTGCTATACCTTCTTTTCAAAACCAGTATTAAAAATTACAGCAGCAATATGAAAGCTGAATTTGGAGGACGTGTCTACGAACACCTAACTAACATCGTCCCAAAGTCAACAAAATCAAGCGCATTAAACACTTGCTCCAGATTGCTGAGCAAATGCTCAGAAACAACTGAGACAAATTATATCCAAATCAGTGTGGATGTGCCAGAGATACAAAGTGTTACAGGCACCCTACTAAAATGTGGGCAAAGAAGATGTATGTTTATCGAGCCTAACAAAGGCTATCCCAGGAAGGCAGACAGTGGCTTTATCTACCAAAAGTCCCTGATCTCTAACATCCTCTAACATCGCAGTGTGAGCAACCATTGCTCTCGGTGTGCAGTGAGAAGAGCCTCCCAGGCGTCTCGACTCTCCTCCCCTGCAATCGGGGCAGTGATGCCAGATGAAAGTTTGGAAGTCTTCAGCATTTCGCCTGACAGCATAAATGTTATGTTTTTTCATGAACCAAACCAGTCATCTGCTCCGCTGCATGCTTTTGCCACCTGCTTACATTGGGCAAGTAGGATGGGATACTTGTGTTTCATTGACTGGAGTTGGCATGTAGGTAAAGCTTTAGCTGCTATTTTGTTATCCAAACCTTTGGGGTTTTTTTTGTCAAACAGATCATGCTTTCAGCATTCCCCTTACTCACTTTTCCAGCACCTTTTCTACAGCACCTTTTCTACAACAGGCACGTGGTCCACAGCAGCATGCTGGAAACAGTTAGGATGCTGTTTACATTGTCCATGCAACTCCAAAGGGCTGCAGTCGCCCCAGGAGGTGTTTCCTGGCTGTATGATTGCCCAAATGCTACAGTGCTAAAGACTGAAGTCTGATACCACTTTTTCCACATATGCAGATCATTTTTCCTTCTACCTCCTTTGGGAGGTTGTGTTTTTAAAAAAAACCCTCATTAATAAATCCATAATCTCACCAGCCACATATATTTCCGCCTCCTGAAGTGTTAAAAGAAAAAACAAACCAGCTCTTGATATTTCTGTCAATAAAGAGCACACTCAGGATCAAAGGAATAAAAATGCTAATTATGGTGTGCTCTGTAACACCTCTCTCCCAAGCCAAGTGCTCTGATTAAGTTAACCATCATGCTAATTATAATAGCGTTTAGCACAGCTGGGGCCAAAGAAAAGCCACCTTCTACCAGAGCATGGTTACCAGCTTCAGAATGAGATCAAGCATATTTATACCATAATAGAAACTTGCCTACAATCCACAGAATAGCCACTGCTAATTTTTATATACTCAAAATCATGTTTTGTTTCTTTTACCGTTAAGAAAAAAAAACTGTGGACATTTAAAATAAAATTGTTGGCGTTTTTTTATTATGAAAAAAGTGCTGGAGCCAGAAGATTATTACCCAGAAGTTAAGTTACTGGCTCCTAAGGGAACATACAGCAAGATAACACATCTTTGCAATTTAAAGGGAAGCCCACTCTTTTGCCTTTTCTCAGTCGATACCGCACGGCTGTGAAGTATGCCGTGATGAGAGAGAAAGGCCACTGTACTCTATACTTTCATTTAAAATGGAATGAAGTAGCATGCAATTACTGGCAAAACCACCTGCCACATTTCAGTAGCACATTTGTATGGAGAATAGGGGTGATTGTACTGGTGAAAAATGATGGCTGAGTGAAAGTTAATCCTTCCCACTGATTCCATGAAGGGGAGAAAAATTTCATAAATCAATAAATCCCTGAAGCTCAGAAAATTGTATCTTAAGTGGATGCTTACAATCCTTGTTGCACATAGCATAATTGGAAGAAAGAGATTTCTAAACTGTTATGTAGTTATAACCATATCTTACATTCATCACTTCACTTCTTGAAGAACTCATCAGTGTTTACTGGCAGTACCTTCCAGTGCACCTGCTTGAAGGAAGAGCGCTACTTACCACGAAGGAGCTAAAAGGTAAGAAAATTACCTCCACTTCAATATTGCTCCTCAAAATGGGTGTTTTTACTTTCTCAGCCTCCCTAAGATTTTGAGTAGCAACAGACAAGCAGACAGTTTTTCAACATGAATTCAACAATTAACTCTGAATTAAACAAGTCATCTAAACGCAATGATGCAACTAATGCTCCTGAGAGGAGCATTCCAGTCGTGTTCAAAGTACTCCTGTTTCCCTGCACAGATTCAGCAATCACTGACATCCTTGTTACGGGGCACCTTCCCCTTCACTTTTTGTGTATTGCACTGGCACACTTAATTATACACACACATATATATTAATAAATACAGCACCATTTTATGTAAATCTATAATCTTCATCTGAATTCCTTACTGCTTTGATAGGATGGTAAAGGTTTAAGTGGCTTTAATCCACTGTCTGGATGAAGAGGCTTATTACTGCTTTGGTCTGGGAGGGATACAGGAGAAGTTCTTCGGAAGGAAAACCCAATATATTGGCTGAGCTGTTTGAGGAGGTCAATACCTGAGAACAGCACCACTTGCAATGGTGAAGACTACAGATATCCCATTGCTGCTGACATTATCAAGACACCATGCAGTATTAAACCTCTTGGACAGGAGTCAGTCATACACATAATAGAATTACAGCAATAGAGTCAAAAATTAGGGCATTTGAATCCTCTACTTTTTCACGGACATCTTGGATGTGTGACCACATAGTCGAGTATAATCTCATCTGCCTCCTGCCTTCCTGGGAGTCACAGATCATTCTAAACATGCCTGCTTCACTCCAGCACCTTGGTCTGCATCCCTTTGTGTGGGTGGAGGAGATGGGTATGAGAGGAAAAACAGGGAGCAAAAAGCTATGTTTCATCATCTCCCAGTCCCTCCCTCCCTCTCTCAGCTGCTAACTGGCAATGGCCAAACCCTATCGAAGATAGCACAGTACTATAAGGTTTACGTAGAGAACACAGCTGGCTGGTGAAGAGTAACGCACAAGGCTGGTTATTTGGCTGTGAGGGTACTTCTTGTTGCTGCATACAGTTAAGGTGACAATACTACTTTATATTGTACACATCTTACAGTGCTTAGGTAATTTCAAATATGAATTCTTATTTACTGTTTGCATTTCACACCAAATTAATTTCCACTCTATGCATGCATACTTCCAGGACAAGTGGAGAAAAGATTATGGAGTAGATATACTCCCATGTACCGTGGTGATGTGCATATCAGGGAAAAATGGTGGAATGATAGAGGAAGCAGAAGACTAAATTGCACACTATAACATTAAGACAGATAGTTTCCTGGGAGGATTTTATATGGATGTTTGCATTGACTATACCCGAAATGCTCAGAAATTACAGGTCATATCCTGCTGTTACCTCTCCTTTAACACATTCCAAAGCACTAAGCACGTGTCAGTAGAAAATGCAAAGCAAACTAAACAGATTTACCTAGTTTCTGTTTCCTGAGTTTTATTACAATGGTGCTTTTTGACTAAGAAAGACATGTTGCTGTAAAAACCAACGCTGTTATATACTACCTAATGACCTCTCTTCATCAGAAAGCATGGTCACCAAAATATTTGGATTTGGCTGTTTTAGAATATTAGCTACAGAACCTTTACCTCTTGAAATAATATCAGCTAATGATATGTGCTTCATTTGGGAGTGAAACACTGAAAAGTAAAATGCTGATGTCTGACAAATTGAAAGTAATATCACATTGAAGTAAATTAAATGCTTTTCCCAGATGTTGCTACAAGAAGAGGTTTGAGGAGGTGAAATAGTCACTCCTGATGCATTCAGGAACTTGTCATAAAGTTCCCAAGAAGGAAACATTTTAAAAGGAAACTGCAAAAGAAGGAGAAATCAGAGGTGGAAAGTTTACAACCCCACTGACTTCATCAAAACATCTTGTGGTTCTGTGTCATTTCAGAGGGAGTGGTCCACACTTGTGAATGGGAAACACTATGTAAACACTAGAGTGAAATCAGTCTTGTTCAAAGGGTGTTGGGCAGTCAGAAGTAGCTGCTCCTCACTTCCAGGTGAGGTGAAAAAAGATGGAAAAACAAGATTTGCAGGCCTATCTTTAACACTAGTTAATTTTCAGGACTTTACTGTGGAACATCTCGAAGTACACATAGGATCTGGAAATCCCAACCTCTCCCTTTAAAGCGGGTTTTCCAGTACATATATATAATTGATTCAGGGAAACGTCGAGAGCTAGCAGCATCCTTGCATGAAACCCCTCAGGAGTACTTTTTCTGCCCTTCTTATCCAATTATTGCTACTCCACTTGAATAACATCTCCTTCTACCAAACCCAAAATTGAGTAAAGATTCCACAACTTTATAAGCATAAGGAGGAAAGGATGTTTACAATTCTCCCCTTTATTACTAGATCCCAGAGAAGTCTATATGCTCACCTGTCTCCTCTATCAGTTGTGTAGG
>NW_010425068.1:61589-63082 GCF_000710305.1 Buceros rhinoceros silvestris | reverse complement strand
CTCTATCAGTTGTGGAGGGAAGCCCACAAACCAGTCGCACAAACACAGCAGTGCCTGCAGACCAGCCAAGGGTGTTCTTTTCAGGGTGATCACGTAATTTCAATATTCTCTGCACTTTTGTATTTCAGTGGTTTCCTCATTCAGCTTTTCCATCTAGATTCCTGGAGGTATTTGGGTTGCTATTCATTCTATATGTGGGCAATGTGGAAGAAAGAAAACTCTCTCCATATTTCACTCAAATCTTCAGTATCACTCATGGATCAGGGTTTTACACGTTGGATTTGCAAAGACCTGCTCATATCAGAATGACAAAGATGGCTATGCTCACTTGTTTTGTTAATGCAGCCATTACATTTTCCTTAGTCCCTGTTTTTTCTTTTTTCTTTTTTTTTTTCCATGTTCCACTGAATTATCCAATTAGTTAGAACCATTATTTTATTTAAATTAGTGATTATGTCAAGTTTATCCTCTTACTAAGATTACAGATTTTCTATAGTTTTCTTGGAAATCTGCTTTAAAAACAAAAAGATGTGAACTTTTCATGCTAGACTAAGAAGAGCAGCTATTACACCCACATTTGTTGAGCAAGGCAATATATACCAGAGGGGAAAAAAATCCCAATGCTTGAAAAGTACAAGAGTGTCCAATTTCCAGGAAAAAACCCCATCCCAAGTCTATAATGCAATATCATGGAAGAAGGAATAAAGAATTAAAAAATCCCAAACCTACAAAATTCTTTGGTAGTCATGTAAAAAGCTCAATATTTTGGCTGGACTGTTGGTGCTGCAACACCGACTTCAGATTCTTGGGACATACCAATTTCACTCTCTTAACATTTGAAAGACTGATATCTTTCTTGATTTGGTAGCTACAAACAGAGCATATTAAAACAGATTCTAAACTTCAGAGGTATATTTCAAAATGCTGTGGTTGGCGGGTTGACAAACTGCTCTATAATTACCCATCCTATGTTTCACACTGCCTTTCTTTGGCTATATCCAGTGGTATAATAACAGTAACAGCTAAACCACAATGCTGGAATATTACACTAGTCCCTCCCTTTAATTGCAAGAAAAAAATAATTCTGACCAACCTCCACAATTTTTTAAGTATATAAGGCAGTGAGAGAAAATTCACTTCCAGATGAAGCCTTCACCAACACCTCCAGCTCCGTAAGTATCAGCAGTCCTGCCTGGTATCACAGGCTCCTCCTGTGAGACCCAACTCCAGGCCAATGCTCATTTGTTTCACATTGCTCAAGCATAAACACAAATTACTGGGGTTTAGAAGTGGGTCATTTCAGTGTTCCACAAAGGGACTGAGGGAAGCGGCCAAAACCCTCCATTCTGCCATCCCCCCTTTTCTCTTTTCAAGATTTCAGGAACATGCCTCACACCAAAGGATCCAAAATTTATCCAAATTGAAAACAAATGCTTTGGTGCACTTTGTAAGAAAGAAAAGCTAACCAAGTAATGATGGGTACAACAGCTCTT
>NW_010425068.1:59352-61469 GCF_000710305.1 Buceros rhinoceros silvestris | reverse complement strand
TCTTTCCCTGTGATTCTCTCTAACACATTTTGTCAACGAAAGAAACCACGTCATTTCCAAGTATTTCATTCCGGTACAGCAGTCCAGTACAACAGACACAAGCCATTTTCTTTAACACAACCTGAAGCTGAAAAAGAAGTGTTTTTTAACACACACAAACATGCAGAAAAGAAGTAAGATGGAAGACAACAAGTCCCCTAAAACATTTCATAATATTATGAATTGTTTTGTTATCGCCCAAGTATGCAACAGTGGTTATAAGGGTGATTCACTCTTTGAGCTAGTTTGAAGGGCTGATACCTGATAAATTGAAGCCACATATCAAATACTAATTTTTGATATTTTAAAGCTCGTAAAAGGGGAGATCCCATACTTACCCATTTAGAAAAATGATGTTACTGCACAGTCTTATTCTCACTGTCATAATTTATAGGGGAGGAAAAAAATCCCAAAGGAGGACAGCACTGAGCAAAACCAAACCCCCCAAGTACATTTTCTTTCAATAGTGAGGTTTTTTGGCTTGGTTATGGATGCATTCCCTTTCATATTCCCCTTTGAAAGTTGCTATGAGCACACCACTGTGTTGGATGACAAGGTGACCTTTCCTCGGTGAAAGGAAACAAGAAAATTTTGGTCTCTGGTACCACGACCTATACATACACTTCCTTGCTTTTGCTGGGCTATACAAAGTTAATTCACATAGACGAAGGATATTACTCTTAGATAACAGAAAAAATAAGAAAACTAAGAACAAAAATTGAAAACCTCAGTGAAAACTCTAGTCTGGACAAACAAGGGACTTGTTTTTACATCCAAAAAGGTTAAGGTCACCAGACTAGCGCTCACAATTTCTTACCACGGGGACAAAAGAATACACCACAAAGCCAGTAGCGCATGTATCACAATTGGCAGCTGGCTTGAAAATGCTCGAGATCAATTGACGATGAAGAATGAATTACCCTTATGTTTGAACAAAAAAAATCCCAACCTGATCTCACCAGGCCAGAAGCACAACCACATTCCAGGCGCGATGTGTGACAGCACACAGAAAGCAAGTTTCAATTTATTCTGCGCATTTGAGCACACACAAAAGCCTATATGGTTCTCATTAAAATAAAAGATATCTTCAGACTTTTGAAAGAGCAAAGTGATTTAGGTTCTTACTCTCATGCAGAACAACTATCTTACCCTCCTGCTTGTTGTGCTTCCTTCTAGATCCAGGATTTAAGTTCCCTATACTATTTTCATATCTATAAACAACCACCAGTAGGTTAAAGATCTTCCCTTATTTCTTCCACTCTCCTTTGGTTTTGGGTTGTTTTTTTTTTTTTGATGGAAATTTCTTTGACAAAGAGCAACAAAGCATTCTCTTTGAAAGAAAGAGCACTGCAGATACACACCACTTTCAGCAAGGACATTCAGATGCAACTCCACAGAGTTTACTTGGATTAGCTTAACAATGTTCTCAAAAAGGAGCTATAAACCTTTCATGAAGGGTAGCTTTAGTGGTGGAAGAGGTTTAACAAGCTCATTCATTAAAGACCGGTGTCTTTGGGTGCTCCTTTGGTGGGCCTTCAAGGAGCAGGTGTTTCTGCTGCAGCTTTTCTCCCTGTTTTACATAGTCTCTGGCACCTTCACCTTGTGTGCCAGGCCAGCTAGTGAGCTGGGCTCATCTACTAGTTCATGCCGAAAGGACATTAGGAGACGGAAGAAACAGAATATCTGACAAAAAGAATTTGCAGGCTTACCTTTTTCTGCATTCACAAGCTTGATCTTACATGAAAAATAGATCACAGTGTAAGTACACACAAGGCACGTGAAGCATGAGATGTTTCATCTGAACGTTATGCAGGTCCAGTTCAAGCAAAGAGTGAAGAACCAAGACCTCAAAGGACAAGTGAAGAAAATAGGAACCTATTTAATATTAAGAAAAGACACTGAGGAATTAGAAGAGGGCTACAATTAAGGAAGGCTAATGAGACCATTTCATTTTGGTGCTCAGACTCCTACCTACGAAAGGTGTTCCTAGCTGGAACATCACCACGCCTCATAGAGGCTGCTTGTGTGTGTGAGAGACTATCAAATATATTTTGAAATATTGTGCAAATGAGTCAGAA
>NW_010425068.1:40895-59237 GCF_000710305.1 Buceros rhinoceros silvestris | reverse complement strand
AATCTAAGAATACAATGAATTAAACGTAACTAAAGTGCACACAACAGAAATCAAGAAACAGTCCATTTGCATCAGCTGTAGGTGTTTATGGAAGAAAATTATGTCAATGTTCATCATGTTACAGGAAGCGTTCTGGATTGATTTGTAATTAAAAGGGAAGTTTAATGCATACCGCTACTTTAAAATTACGGAGTTACAATTTAAGGCAAACTATTGTTTAAAATTAATTAAAAGCTAGTGATTCTATTACTTTGCACATAATATGAATCTTGAAAAAAACCCTCTGAAATTAAATGAAAATTTTGCTTTCTCATTCTACTACCCTCCAGCAAGCTTAATTCAAATGCTATTACTAGGTTTTTGCTGACATATTATCTAAAGGCAGGACAGAAAGGACTGAGAAAAAGTATTTGGCAAGAAGGATAATTAGCCCTAGTTAAGTCAGAAGCTACCAAGAATTGCACTCCTAAATATTAAAGAGAACATTAACTTAGTAACAAATTTCAACAGGAAGTATTCATAGTATTTTAGAGTGTGCAGCCTGCAACAAAATAATTAAGAACAAAACATGCTATAAAAATATCAGTTCTCACTGGAACTGCTTTAATAGGTACTTTTTGTTTGTTTTTCTAACAGAAGAATAAATATCTTAGTTCTTCAATAGCATTTATGTGATTTATAAGACTCTGAAAAAAAATTATGTAAATGAAAGTGAAAGGAAACACCTACCTAGAATTTGTCTCACCACTTAAACCAGCCATTTATCATTAGGAGAGCCAGCAACAGTGCCAGTGGCCACATCACCTCTCATTAATTCCAGAAAATTATTTTGCAAAGTAAGAATGCCCTTGTGAGTGAAAAAGATGCATTACGTCTCTCCTCAGAGCGACATATGAACTGCGTATTCCAGTGATACTATAGGAAATCTATACTCTAAAAGACAGTCAACCACAGCCAAAGGTAAGTCTTGCAGCAAAACAAAAACCAAAACAGAACAAAACCAAACCAGAAAACAGAGCAGCGAGCGTTATGCGGCAAACAAACCACCTTGGAAGATGTAAGGGAAGCACTAAGATATCATGCTGACCACAGCCACACAGTTATTCCATTCTGGAGGCCGAGCTCTGGCTCTGTTGTTCTTTACAGCCTTCACCTCCATGTGGGTTACTACAAAAGGCAAGCTGCATTCCAAAAGGTAGTCTTTTTTTTTTTCTTTTTGTCTTTTTTCTTTTTTTTTTTAATGAAAGACACACCATTACTTTCTCTTCCACTAGCAAATAGCTCTGAGCTGGAATGCAGAATAAATGTCTCAAAGACTCCTCTGTGCTGGAGGGCTTAGCAGAAACCCAGCAGTCTCAATATAAACCAGATGTGTCACAACAAGTTTTGGGTGGAGAAATGTGTTCACTCAGGGTATGAGAGCTCTCAGGAGGGGCTGCCTCTTACAATACAGACACAGTAACAATTAAGGAAGGCAGGAGTGGGCTCAGCAGAAGCTTGCCAACAGAAGGGCTGATGCTGACTTCCTTCAAAGCACCACCATCATTCATTCTTCAATACTTTAACAGGGCCCCGATGAGATACGCACAGCATTTGGTTTGTGTTAAATACATATACTTTCAGAACAGTGCAGAGCCAACAGCCCCAGAGACCTTGAAGCTTTCCATGAGGGCAAGCAGGGTAAAGAATGTAATGATTTTGCTAGGAAAATCCTCAGGTTGACTATTATCTTCAAGCTGTTGTGGCCTCCCCAAAACCAGAACACAGAAGCTGAATACAATCCTGGGTAGAGACATCTCACTAGCTGCACATTACTCAGAATTATTCTCCTATGACGTAGACATGCAAGGCACTCAAAGCATACATGTCTGCCCCAAGCGATCCAAGAATCTCATCTAGACATAATTAGGAATAGGCAAGTACTTGGGGAAATCAGTCATTAGTTTGCAAATTCAGACTCTGGTCTCTCAGCTACGAACCTCCCTTTGGTTTAGTTCACTATTTTTTTCCTGCCTTTTGTGGTGAAAGAGCATAGGGATAATGTGGTACAGTAGCAGAAATTTGGGGGTTCCTGCATAGATCAATCCACAACAATTAGTTTTGTTAGGTGATCTAGAAGGAAGAAAACATGGAAAACTATTTCTAAAATGAAACAGAAGTAAACTAAAGAAAAGCAGAACACCAAGAACACTCAAAATCAAAAAAGCTGGAAATCCAGGGTGTAGACAGATACTAAGAAAGAGGGAGGAATGAAACAAGGACAAAGACACAAATTTTTCTCCTCCCACCACCCACCAGTTTTGAATTTCAAAATAATATTCAAACGAGCTCCCTTCCAGACAGTGTAATAAGCACCCGGACCCACCTGTAGCAGGCAATCTCTCCTTCCAAAAACTTTCTGCACACATTTCAGCCCAAAAACACAGAGTGCAGGCAATCAGCAGATGAGATCCTCTGTTTGAAGGCAAATGTATTCAAAATCCTGCTGTCATGTGATGTAAATACACAACCACAGTAGTGCCAATCAAGATGCTATGTGAAAACCACCACTCTGTGAAGCTGCAGGCTGAACTTGACTTTCTTGTCTCAGCTCAGCATTACTGCATCACCCTACTTCTTTTTTGCATAAGGGGGAAGCTTTTAAAAATGCTAGAAGGATGCCGGGTGTTTCTAGGAGAGACCTGTGGTTTCCCATGAGGTCCTGAGCCTGCCTGTGGGGTTCCTATGTGCTGTGGTAATGGCAGCTGTAGCATAAGCTTGAGCAATGCTCTGCTGCTGGCCATGATCCCTCAGCTGACTCAGCCTGCAGCAGATCGTAAAACGTAGGAGAGTCCACGTGGTGACAGTCAGAGCTTAAAAAAAGGCAGGTATAGCTGTGCTGGTAATTGGTAGGCAAGCAGCAGACGGCAAGGAGAGCCTGCCTGCCAGGAGGAGAAACTCAAGTGCGTGTAACATTCCTTACCTATGATTTCACCAAGGAGCTGAGACCAGCCCAGCATGATCCAGGCTGGAAATGGGCCAGGGCAGCAGCTACGTGGATATGGTGGATGGAGGAGAAATTACAGGTCTGGGAACAGCAGCCACGAGCCTGCGTCATGGCACTGATGGTGGTGCTGCCACTCTCCAGGCTGTGGGGTTTGGGAATCAGTAAAGCAGCAACGACGAGTCCCAACAGTGCCAGACATGGAAAGGTATATAAACTTTGACTCCAAGTCAGGCTTCAAGCTAACTTCATCCTTTTTTATGTCAAACAAACTATTTATTTGGAAGGATGATCTGGAGGGAAAACAGAGACAGACACTGAAGTGTTTGGCACTGTCAAGTGAAGGGGGATATTTCATGCATTTCTTAACGGGCATGATTGCTCCCTGGCACGCTCGTTCCCTGGCATGCATGCCAGGCAGCCCACAGCACTCACTCAGCAAAGATTGATTCTTAGTCCTTATGGCTTCAATTTACTTGAAAAAGCTGATCCCAATGCACGCTGGAGGATGAATGAACAAAAGTGCTCTTGGAGCACGCAGGCCGAAAGCACATCAAGTGTTTTTGGAGATGTTGTGCTATTAGGAACTGTAAAAGGTTCCCCCAGGCAGATCAGGCACTGCAACTGGGACATCCATACTCCATCCATGTGCTGGGGGCACAATGGTGAAGGGAGTAGGGTGAGGGTTCTGGGTGCTTCCAAGAACTGCGAGGAGAAAAGTCCTTTTCACGTCACCAACACAACTTAAACAACAGTGTTGGTGTATTTTTCTAGCAGAAATTAGAACTGTGGAAAATATGCTACTCTCTCTGGGAAACTTAGCAGCCGAAACCCAGCTGCAGCACTATCGTGTGGGAAATTATCTCTAACTAGCCTCTGTTTTGTTAACTCTAACCAAAACAGTAACCACGTGTGGACTAACCCCTTTTATCCAACCACAGTGCCTAAAGAGATGCATGCTGTCTGTGTGACAGAGACACTATCCAATCACCATGTAGCTAGTCGGGTGGACAAGAGTCTATAAATTGAGATGTATTGTAAACAATAAAGGAGCACGATTCCTAACCATATTGGTGTCCATGTTGTGACTCGGACTCCGTCCGTAGAAGGGACCCTGCAACACAACAGGGAGCAGGGGTGTGAGAAAGTGCCAGGCAAGTCACCTCTCTGCCCCTGTTCCCCCATATATTACACGTTCTGAGCAGCTCAGAAGTCATTTATGAGTATCTTGGCTGTTCAGACAGGTTATCTGCAGTTATTCCTGTCTGCGAGCAGATGACGGTAACATTCTCCAGGAGACCCACTTCTGAGGTCAGGTCTAGGAAATGTATTCCTAAAGGATCAGTTCAGCCAGGCAAGAGATGCTCTTAGCTGGTGGCTATTTGGGAGGATAACAAACTTCCTAACTAACTTACAAGCGCACATATTAAAAATTTCTTATCAACAAGGCTTGAAGTGAAACTAAAGCTCAAACATGAATAATAAATGAAAATGACTTGTACTCCTACACTCAGCAGGGCCCAGGGCTTTGACTGAAACTCCCCTTCTTCCCAATACTGCATTTGCCTTCCTTCTGCTCTATCCCAGTATGGGTTACATGGTTTTGCTATGCCAGAGCAGAAAACCTGTCCTGACAGCTTGTGCTGCTGTACAAAGGAGGAGGTGGGACTGTTCTGTAGAGTTTGGAAAGGTGAGTGCCACAGGACTGCATTAAGGAAATACTGCAGCAAGTCTAGAGAAATACCAGCCATTAATACTATAGCAATTACAGCATTCTGATGCTGGAAACCTGAAACACATACACGCACGCATGGATGGACAGACATGGACATACTCTCCAAAAAGCCCATTCTAAGACATGTGACTTGAATCATTCCAGATGGGCAGTCTGAAAGACCGACAAAAAGAAGAAACAAATAAGTGACAGAGATGTCAAGAATGCTGACCTGAATATCCAGTTTTACAGCTGATTTCAACTATTTTGGCAATACAGTGTTTGACGACAACGTTTTGTATGTAGCTTCAAGTCAAAACACAGCTTGAACTGGGTGCACTACTAGTAGTAACCACCAACAGAAGTTCAGGACAGTAAACCCGTGCTAAAAACAACAACTACAAACCACGAGCACTAGGTTTTTTGCTAAGGGGATTTATTTGCTTATGTGACTATCGTGTTCTGAACAAGAGTAAAAAATGCATGAAAAAAAGAATACGAGCTAAAGAAAAGTGAAATAGGAAGCTGAAGAACAGGAAAAACAGGATCTGAGCAGTTTCACTTCATTATAAAGGAATTCAGCCCATGGCTGGAGGTTAAATGTAGGCAGCATAGTTCTTCTATAAAGAAAAAAAAATTACCCAAATCTGTCTTACCTAAGGAATTATCTTGTTGACTTTTCGCTCAACCACAGGGGTACTTGACATTTTCTCAGTCTGACAAATGAGTTTGTTCAGGGTGTTTGGAAAACTGGCAGATTCACATCTTTTCCTCTCTGCTATATTATTATAGCAGACACTCATAAAAACTCTAAAGTCTTTGTACTCTTTTAAAATTTTCCTAACATAGTTTGGGTGGCAGAGGAGAAGAGGGAAGGAGGCAGGGTGGAAGGGTGTGCTCTGTGGCAGGGTGGAAGGGTGTGCTCTGTAATATATTACATAAGGCTACATAGAACTATTAAAAAAAATTATTAAACTATCATGACAGAAGCACCAACTCCTACCAGCTATCACGGTGGATCAAAGAGCTCCAAAATTCTGTGCTGAATCATAAAATAAGTGAAATGCAGTGCTGGCACCAGTCTGCCATTCAGGCATCCCATGTGCAACATACATGAGCAAATCCAACCTACCCAAAAGCATGTTGATGTCGCTATTTTGAAACTCTAAGAACACTGGCCGTGGAAAAGGCATCACACGGGCTCGTTTCCTGCAGTTTCAAGCTTCCTGTACTGTTACGGCTACCTCTTGCTCTGCTCTGGCATCTGTCGCTCTCATTCCTTGGGGCGAGCCTGCTCACGCGAGTGTAAGCGCTCAGTGGCATGAATAATCCCTGCGCTAGCTCACTGCCCCAGCATGCCATGCCGAGACGTCAGCCCTGACAAGCCCAGATGCTCTTTTCAAGTCAACTTCATCCTTTAAGATCTTCAAAACTACATCACAGCAATATTATGTAGCTGGTTGAAATCACGATTATCCCTCTCTGTCCTGACCATCAACTACACTGCAACATTTCTAAGCTTCACTTGGAAGACCTTTTGCTAACCCAAGCCTTTTTTTACACAGGAAATGATGAGCTTTCCCAGTGCAAGTTTTCATCTCTGGAATGAATCAAAACAATTGAGTTTCCAACCAAGTAAAATTTGAACCTTTATTGCAGGAGTTGAAATGGGTGTCAGATTTATTTAACATTTGAAACAATCGCAGCAAATTGTTTCAAAAACAACCCCCTGCAACAATCCTTGAATAAAAAAAATATAACTTCCATCTTGCATTTTGTGTAAGTGATAAACAATATTAAACAAGCTCTTAACAGCTTGGGTAGGAGGGTTTCCAAAAGAAGCTTTTTTGTGGTTATTACTTGCCACAGTATTTTTAGGGGGAAGAAAGCCCAAAACTTAAACAAGGAACTTGCAAATAAAGCTGCATCAGAAAGAAGTCATGAAAGCTGTTCAGAAAAGACCTATCACACACAAATATCTTCCAAAACAGAAAAGTTTACAAAACCACTGCAGTCAACTTACCAGACACTATTGGGCAAGAAATTTAAAAAGTACATTTTAGAGCACCTTCTCTCTGTTTGTCTCATCCTCGTCTCTCCTTCTCTCTAACCAAGTGAACCAACCATGAAATTATCTAGCTCCAAATCAACACATCCATGCAATTACCTCACATTCCTCTGCAAAGTTTTATTGCCTAGCAGGAGTAAAAATTAAAGCCTTTCCTTAGAAAGCGTGAAAGCTACCAAAAGCCTATTTTACAGACTTAGACAAAATAGTATTTTTCAAATGTACAGAGATTCCACTACTGATCGCAGGCTCTCAGTATAGTTGAAAGGGAATAAATCAA
The DNA here is from genome assembly GCF_000710305.1 of Buceros rhinoceros silvestris. Classification (NCBI taxonomy): domain Eukaryota; kingdom Metazoa; phylum Chordata; class Aves; order Bucerotiformes; family Bucerotidae; genus Buceros; species Buceros rhinoceros. Next base: position 52,192 of record NW_010425068.1, on the reverse strand, counting down.
ATCCACAAAGTTACTCTGTGAGCAGACATGTTTTAACCTTAATTAGATAGACAATAAGGATTTACTCCTGAAATAAGGTTTCTTTTCTACCTATCATGTACAATACAAACAGAACACTTGGCGATTACATTAGGCCATCAGCAAATGCAATTTAAAAGTTAAGAAAGAAAAAAAGAAAAGCAAAAACCCAAGAAGATTTGCCAGGGTGTAAGAGAGGCCTAGGGACCTGAAAAGTATGTGACATGCCGTGTCCTTCAGCCCTTTTCCAAATAAAAATGCAGTACTAAATCAGGTGTGACCAGACAGTGAATGAGAAGATAGTGTGTTACCAAGAACGTGACCAAGAGTGACTTCCCTCAGCAATTTGGTGTCTTCCAGTAAGGAGGCCAAGACTAACCCCCGCTGCCCCAGAGGGGCTTTGCAGCCTGTAGGCACAGGCGGGCACAGAGATGAGTAGTAGTTCTACAGCGGCAAGGTTACAAGTCGATTCAAGAGGTGGAATGAGGAAATGCAGGGTGCAGCCAGAGGTTTTGCGATTTCATGGATGGCTGAGATTTCCCACCAGATTGTAGCCTTTCCTTGCATTGAGGAGGAGACATGGATCCCCCACTCACGTATCAGCTCCTCTGATTAGAGGGTAGCTCTTTACTCCATGATATTTATTTTCCATGGTTCTCTGGCATGGAATCTGTTTAACTGTGGAGTGTAGGAACCGAATATACTGCTGCCATTAGAGAGAAGGTAAAAAAAATTACCAACAAAACTCAAAAAAGCCACACCACAAGAATATAACCAATGTCACTTTAAGATACACTTATAAGAGGATTATTTATCAGTAGACATCTTGATAAAAAAAACCCCACCAAAATCAACTCTTTTGTCCTCAAGCAAAACCCCATGAGATGAAGCCACTGTGCTACATGCCCTTTTCCTCTTACAAACTGCCTGAAAAACAAGTTTTCAGTAGCTATAAAAGCTCTCAACAAAAATACAGTTTGCATTTTGGAGTCAGTGAATGATTAATGTCATCTGAAATCTAATCATAAACCCAGTCACCATTTACACATTTTAATGGAGCTGACAAGTAGAACGTACACTTCAGCTAAAGAACTTCAAAGCAGCACTTTTCTGCTGAGGAAGTCTTAGTTTTCACACAGAAAAGCTAATACCTACAAAGAAGAGAAGACCAAGAAGAAAGCAAAACCATTTAAGATGAATGACTGCAATGTTCCATTCATCTTAAAGTCAAGAAAACTTAATGCTTATTTAAAAATAGATTGTTCAACTGACCGAAACAAGACATGGTTTACTTCAAATATCATCATACATTTTGCTTCTCAGTCCATAGGTGCAATGTATCCTATGTTCTCGGCTGCTATGGAATTAGAGTTAGATAGTCAGCTGGTTTCTCCTACCAGAGATTCCCACTCACCACACCCTTTGAGAAACTTGTGTAAGCACTGGTTATGGGAGCGTACGGGTGCAGGGATCCTGTTGTTAAAGGATAGGGGAAAAACCAATAAGGCGTTTGTCTGCTGGCTTTATGCCTGAGAGATGACAAAACTGCTCTTGGAGCTGCAGTTCTTGAGCGTTCATCCAGCAGAAGGGTGAAAGCCACCGCAGTATGGCACGAGCACACCAATCAGGATGAAGAGCATGCAGCTAGCTGTGCACTTTTCCAGTAGCAGATGTAGAAACAGGAAGGAATTCCTGTTGACTACAAAATAAGGAGACAGACTGAGGAGTGTGAAGGCCACCCTCGCACAAAGTGCTCCAGTGGAGACAGAGGTTTCAAAGCTGTCTGACAAGTAAAAGCACCATCTAAAACTGTAAACAAACTTGACATATGGTACTGTATATGATTACCACATAGCCATGGATCATGACTACTGTGGAGATGCCTAGCGACTTGAGTTAAAAATTTGGGCAGTGTGTGTTCCATGCTTGTGTGAACTGTGCTCCTTTCTTTCCTGCCCCATGAGGTTGGTCATCTCAGAAACCAGGAAGTCCTCATCTCATCCGTGCTCAAGGCTGGCCAAGGTCCTGGACATGCTACTGTGTCTGATCATTTAATCACCTACAGCATCATTTAAGCCGTAGCATGTTCAGCACTACTCAAGAGAGCAGCATTGCCTTCTATTAAAAAACCTCAGATCAGCACGTTTTTGCTTGTAAGGCATTTTACAATGTTCAGTATTAAGCATTAAAGGTACGTAACTTGACTTGGAGTATATCCATTTCAACATTAGTGATTAATAATGCTATGTTGACTGAGAAAGTATGGTGATACTCGAGCAAAAGGTGGTTGCCAAACCAAATGGGATCGATTAATGCAATGCAAAATGTCCTCCAGGCAACTCGACGGCAGAGAGCTGCTGAGCGCTTCACACATTGAAGCATTTGAAGAGGCACCGACAAGCAGGGCTGGTACTGCTGTTTTGACCTGGTACCTCCTCATTCTCACTGTTGAATCAACCTGCATTTATAAGAGTTGTGTTTTTCCTGCTAAAGGAAAATAAAAGAGAGCATCCCTATCTGGAGCACTGCAACACCGCTTCTCTGAAAGGAGTAAGGACTGTGCAGCTAGTTTATAGCAACATGTTATCCAGCAGATACGTGGTTTGAAAGAACAAAGCATAAAGATAGAAAATAGGCAGAAAAGTGGTGAAGGAAGATCTAGAACAAGAGGTACAGAGATGTAGCTAAGAAATTCAGGAGAAGAGAACAGGATGGGAGACACATGGCTTGGCATTCTCCAGAATTTGCTCCAGCCTCCTGCCAGCCTTTCCTTCCCCACTGTATAGTTTACTGGAAACTGTCCTTCTAAAGAGTGAGTTGGCATCTACAAGTCTAGCTATTAGACATCACTCCAAGTAAGTGAGGCTCATTTCTCTTGCAGGCAAAAGACTTCCCATTTTTCCTTGGCAGATCGTACTGACAGAAAAGTGGCAGACAAAATGCTTTTGCTTGTTTTCCACCCCAAAACTCTCACGGATAGACCGCTGCCCAGATTATGTACCTGGAGTTGGCAAACACAAGCTTTTGGTTGCACCATAAACTGGCAAGGGTAGCTCTAACCTGCATAAAGCAATTCATAACTCTTCAGCATAGTTTGATATAATTTAATGTCTCAAAGTGATACAGTGAAGATAGCAGGCATAAAATTATTTAAGTGAAATGTTTACTCTTGACTAACTTATATTCCTGGATAGCTAAATTTTTTCCTTGTCATCCAAAAAATTAAAAATTTATACTTTGATCAAGAAAGCATACTTTGAAAAAGGCTGTTCATCTAGGCAAGAATATTATAACATATAATGTTACCGTATTTTGATATTACATCCTCATAAAAAACCATCTAAATATTTCTGGACTCTCACCTAGTACAATAGACTCCTCTAATTCCACAGAGGTGAATGTGGAAGATCAATAAGGTTTTTGCTACTTACTTTAATGAATGCCCATAAATAATGAAGGCGGTTTATCTGTATATGCTCCGGAGGGACTGTCATCCATCAAGCCAATAATATCTGCTCAAGCAACTTCCAGACATTAAATTAGATTCTCTTTAGAGGGGATTCATCAGCTTTTGTATCTCCTCTCCTACAAGAAACAAGGCATCTCCTCCGCTGATCAGCAAAGGAGTTGACAGGAAAATATTCTCCCAACCATTCAGTATTCTCGTTAGAGGCCAACCATTCAGACCAGCAAAAAGGGGAACTATGATTTTGCATAGTCAAAAACTAGCTGGAAATCCCCTGGTAGTACCGAGGCAAGGCAGCTGTGAAAAATAGAGGAGATAGATTGATACTGAGTTCTCACATTTAGCAAGTTTTAGGGAAAAAGCCCCTCAATCCCCAAAGGCATTAATAAAAGCCTAAAATAGAGTAAGTAATGCACTGAGATGCTCCATAAAATCATAATATTTTTGAAAAGCAAAAAGGTGTCCTCCCTCAAGGGGTACTTTAATAAAGAGACTGTACATTTCATTGAATAAATATGGAAAATGCAGGTACTGTTCAAATACATAGTTTACTATCACAAAATTGGTTTTCTAACCTTGGACAAAACGTTATTGTTTTTATCTTCACCTTCCCAAATCATTACTTTTCCAAACATCCAATTAAGCAAAAAAACTCCAACAAACCCAAATATCGCCCCCCTTTCCCCCAACCAAATAATTGGTTTCTCAGTCTTGCAAGTTGTCTAATGAAGAGGCAATTTATGGTTTTCTTTTCCAATTACCTACTTAAGAGTAAGAATTTTAATTTCAGGGTAATGGTAATTTAAATCAAAATGCACCTGTGCACAGGCCTGCACATACTAGAAGAGACTGACAGGTATTTTGGTGTATTTCTTTAAAAATAATATGAATCAAACCCCTCATTTTTTCATTAGTCTTTATAAAGTCAAATTGCACCACTTATGTTTTAACAATATGCAATAAAGAGAACGTAATTTTCTAATGACTAGTCTAAATTAGCAACAGTGCCAAACACTAAATGCATAAATATTTTATTCCAAAACACTTACACAGCCCGTGGTTTACAGATCAAGAAAGCTGGACATTTAGAGTCAACCTGTGATGATCAAACCACAGTATATCAATTTTTATATATACTTAATACTATTTCCATTTCCAACTTAATCATACACCTATGATGATGAGGCTGGCTTTGAAGCCTGCCATTACAGATTTCTCTTTCAAGTATTGTTAGAGATAATCTGTTCTTACTTTTCACATCAGCAATTGCAGTAGGTTTCTATCAGTCCTTGGAAGACAAACCCTCCTCTCTCTGTACTACAGGGACCTGGTGCTTTTCAGAAGAGGTGGCAAATGCTCCCCAAACCAGAAACAAATGAAGTAACATTAATTCAGGGTGGTTTCCTTCCAGGAGGAAACTCTTTGCTCAGGGCTCAGTCTTACGAATGCTTACTAAATTCCCAGCTTTCTTCCCTCTTAGCACAGCACAACAGCTTCACTAGCAAAAAAGTCAAGAGATGCCCATCTTTCCTATATGGGAATATATATTCAAAGGCGCCTTTTCTGTTTTGAGCATTTTTTAGTACTCCTTTTGACCACAGGCATCTGGACTCCTACTCAATAAATTTTAGTAATTTCATAGTAGATATGTAAATATATAAACACTTGCACATATTTAAGGACTGCTCATGATGTTTTTACAGATTACATTTTTTTTATATCCAAAAATGTGGTTTAATGCATGATGTTTAATCTCTAATGTGGAGGGGCAGGGAAGAAGAAGGAACCTTACTTCATGACAAAAGATTTAACACCAGCATGCAGTTTAAAACGTGGAAGCTGATAATTTCTCTCAACACTTGCCTCCATTCCAAGGCTGCCTTCCAAGGCATCATTTCATTAATAGGTTATTCTGGAAAAAAACACTGTAAGTCCTAAAAGAAAGTTGCAGTGTTTTTTGACATTAGCTTACTCAGCTAACGAGCTAACATTCCCTTTCAATTAATTCTGTAATTTGCCCAGGCAGTTAGCAGATATATACATCTTCATATTACCTGAGACACCTTTCAAATTATTCCTGTGTATTTACACTGTTTAAGCCTTTGCAAGTCAGTGACCTGAAGTTTTTTTTAAGCAGTTGTTGTCCTTTCATCTAGTTGAAATAGAACCAGCTTTAACAAAAAAAAAAAAAACAAAAACCAAACAAACCAAAAAAAAATCCCCCCAAAACAAACCACCACACAACATAGCCAACCCTCCACTTTAACAGATGCAGTTCTGAAGCTAGCAAGGGCTCTGGTGAGTTATTATCAACACTAGGCTGATCTCTTCATTAAAAAAACAGCGTAAGGTTGCATTTACATCCATTGTAGATATGGTTACTGCACTGCAAAGAGAAGCAAGCCAAGCAGCCCAGGGAAGGGGAAAGCCCAGCCCCAGCTGCAGGAGGCCCCTGCCACCTGACAGTGCCCGTGCAGGCTGCTCCTCCATCCCCAGTCACGGCTGCGCTCCTCTCCCCATCTCTCCCTCCATGTCCTCAAACACCAGATAGATAGAAGCTATCGGCAGTTGGGATTGTCCCTGGTCTGGCTCTCAGTCTGGAGAGTGACTGTCATGAAGATCCCGCCAGACTGGCTTGCCCCTTGCCCATACAGTGCTTCCCACGGTGTTCCTTTCTGACCAGCCAGCTGCCTCCTCCAAAACATCAATTAGGTGTCGAAGAAGGTTTCATCTGCCTCATGAGGGCTGTTCTGCCACAGGCCCGAGTGTCCTCTCCTGAGCTTCCTCACTGCAGACAGGCTGTTGACTCTATACCCACACTATGTCATACCTAGCAAGTTTAAAACAAACCCAGATGTCTCTGAAGGGGCAGGTGATTTATGTGTGTTAACAACTTTGGAAATACATTTTAAAAGCAGGCAGGATAGCACAGATCATAAAAGTCCTCCTGGCTCTCAGCTGTGCTCCAATTTCAGAGTTATGGAGCAATTGTTCAGAGTCACAGTCACCCACAGGAAGCTTCACCCACACACTCCCTCGACAGACAAAACTGTATGCAAAATCAACACCCCAGAAGCGTAACCAGCAGGTTATGCCAGTTGTATTTACTGTCTACAACTGTGATGCCACAGCCTAAACTAATCACGCAGAAAGGCACTTACTCCATAGCTTCGAAAGTCAGTTCAGACTCCAGTTTTTAAAGAAAGCATTTTGATTGTTGTAACTTCCCTCTCCATCTAAGGCATCCTGAATGCACCATAAAGCCATCGTCAACTTTAATCCAGGTCCCTTTGTGCTTTTTTCTTAAATATATAAACCACATGCAGAAAAGTTGCTGGTCTGTACTGTAACTTTTCTGGCTGTTCTGGGTGCTTGGAGGGAAGCAGCAGGTTTAAGGAATTAGCATGTCATCCTGAGCAGGGATGTACCGCATGACCTTATCATCTCGCATCTTCTAGGAATGACTGCATAATACATAGGTCACTCCGAAAGAAATGCTTTCTATTTCCATGGAAACTACAACAGATATGAAGAGCACAATAACACTCTTTGATAGAGCAAATTCTCAGCTACAAAACACTCTTTTTTGACACAGTCCCCACCACTGGCTGTGCATTTCCACCAGCGATGAACAAGACCCTGCGCACCGCGCTCGTTAAAAACCTGCACCAGAGGAGTGGACCCACTGTCACTGTTGGTGCTGCAGGAACACACCACCCGCCCCCTCACTGTGCTGACACCTACGGTTTGGTCTCCATAAACATTCAGCAAGTGTCGATGAATGTCAGTGGGTGCAATTTTTTCTGCATGGGGGAATTCAGTGACACCCCTTTGCTTCATACATACTCTCATGTCAGACCCCATGTTGTCAGTCTGCCCCTCTGCTGCCATCTGTCACACGGCAACAAAATTTAATGGAATATTGGTGGGAAGGTTCAACCTCTACTGCTGTACCACCAACATTTACCTCTGACGCCGCCGGCCAACATAAAACAGGAAGCTTTCATTTCAGAGCTGCCCTCGAATATGGCAATTTAGATTTTACTACTGGCAAACTAGTTCACCTCAGCCTGAAAACAGTCTCTTGCTTGCTTGTACAGAACATTTACCTCATTACATTGATTAACATAATTCAGTTCTGTCAAGAACCTCAAGATGCCCATAAGCACACTAAACCCATGGTTTTGGTGCAATTTTGGGAATGCCACTAGTTAAGCTTTTGACTGCTAACAGATACAACATAAAAGAAAGTATATCCCTTGTGATCAGGAAAGGAGCAGTAGAAACAAAACATCTTAAAGCAAAGCTTATATGTTAAATGTATTGGGGTTATCTGTTGGGATTCCAAGAATTACTGGGGTTTCAAGAACCTTCTCATGAGTAATCATCTTCTTGGGCTGGAAAAGAAAAGGCCCTCTCAAAACTGCGATAACCTCTGTCACCCACTTGTAACAAAGAAGGACATACAATGTGAACTGCTGAACACCACCTGAAAGAAAAATAAGTCCAAGAAGGATAGCATATGCTTATCTTCAGAGGCCTAAAGATTTTCTAGGGCTTTACACTAACTCAAGTAAGATTTTTATCCTTCTGCCTTTTATTTACTTCCCTGACATTAATTCTCCCCTTTCTGCTCCCGCACCATATCTCACCCTTTTGTAACTGTGTGCAAGTTTGGCCTCCTGTCTGCTCCTGCCTCTGCTCCCTGCTGGATAAAGCAAACTGAGCAGCTGCCTCTGAGTTAAGACAGAAAGTAGCCCCAGTTTGTCCCACAGCCATTCCCATTTTCTTTCCCTGTGCCCGGAAACCCATCCATCATGATAATGTGGTTTTACTTCTGTAGTGTACAGTTGCTTCAGGGTTTGGGGTATGGTACCTCAAGGGAGTTTCTGCAGCAATGTTTTCCACAAGCCTTGTTACCATTCTTTTTTATGATTATTATTTTTTCCCTCTATAAGGTTTCTTACCTTTTGCTGTATAAGTAAATTCATAAATACATCAAAGATAAACAGACAGTGCAGATACAAGAGTTGGTACACCAGTAGCAGGAGAATATTACCTACCCTCAGATGACTACTTTGATAAAACTGAATTGGTCCTCCTATTACAAGGATACATGTTTTGAATTACAAATTAAAAGACACAGTAAATGACTGATTTCTTGATGGACAGAGGAGATATGAACAAGGTGGTCTGCAGCTCCATAAAGAAATGCTTTTCATGTAATTCTATATACTCTCCCTTGCTCTCATATTCCAAACCCAAGCAAACAAAACAAGGACAGCTGAATTGAATTAGTGAGCATCCAAAAATATCCAGCCCATCTTTCTTAAACACACACAAGAATGTTTCCAGTTTGCCAAAAAAGAAGCAATATTTTTAATACTGCTGTCCTCAAAGAAACTGCCTCTTGGCTGTCTGAATTACAAACTACTGTCTTAGGCAGATAAAACAAAGAATATGCGAAAATACAACCGTGTCCAGAACTAGCAACAATGGAATCAGTGGACAGCCATGTCTACACCACCCCGCATCAAGTTTTTACTAGTTTTTTCAAACCAATGGCAAGTAAAGTCAACAGGATTTTGCCAGAGCAAAATCGCAGCTCTTAACCCGGGTTTATTGTGTTTGTTTTACCTAAAACTTGATCTCCTACTTGCCAATCTGGAGTAACCTGCCAGATACTTTTACATCCCAAGACTGAGCTGAAATTTTTCCATGGGATTAGTGGCAAAGGAGACAGAAATGAAAATTTCTTCATAATAGAAAAAGTGACAAGGGAAGAGGTGAGGGGAAGCTATTCAGTTGACAGCTTGGAAGTGATACACAGCTTATATACTTTTCTTAGCATTCATTACAGGTTTCACTGAAGCATAGCTTTTCTCCATTGTGATAAACTTCATGCTGAGGAATGCGAGGGAAAAAAAATCTGGAAGCACTAGTCATGTCGATTTCCAGATGTTAACATCAGAAGAAATGATCTTGTGTGGTGTCAGGGTCCAGTGAAGATATATTTGAAATACCGAGCCTCGCCACTTCTTTATAATAAAAATCTAACCAAGTTCCAAAAAACTGCAGGAATCTTAATCATTGCAACTATTCTGGGAGCCAGAACAGTGCACGTTCAGGCCTCATACCGAATATTTACAGAGCAAAAATCTTTTCCATCAACTTCAAAGGGAGTTAGACATCACAGCTGGGTGGTTTAAACCATGGTAAAAGTCCATGCATAAAGAAGGGAGAACTTTTTTGGTTGGCCATGATCATGGGACTTCCCTCTAACAGGAGGAGATTAAAATAGAACTATCTACACAAGTAACTATAATGTGTTGCATTTGGAGATGCACTCTAACGGATAATACACATACATACGCAAATGAATTGTTGTCTCTATACTGTGATCATCTCTGTTTTTAAATGACTGGGTGGTATCTGGAAACTAGGAGCGAAAGGTAACTTGGTAGAGTGACAAATAGATTTGGACTTTGAAGTAGGGCAGGGCAGGGCATTAACACAAAGCCGAATGGTATCTTCCTACTGTATAAATAAATGTAAAAGGTTTTGAGAGGGAAGAAGACACCTACATTGGTGGGGGCTGAACTACGGAAGCATTTATGTCTTTTTTCTTTTTTTTTTTTTTAGCAAACAAAAACCCTCTAACCACTGCATCTTCTTGTTCTGTTTCGCTGCCTGTCCGAACACAGTTAAAAAACACATGGAAGCCATACAAGGCTTGTTGGTAATGAGGCAGGAAAGGTGAAACCATGGCGCTCAGAATCCTCCCTTCCAACAAATTAGCCAGGTTTATAGCTCTGAAGGACTCCTCACACTGATCCCAATGGCGGGGCTGTTTGCCAGGCCTGGGGAAGGAAGATCAAAGGACAATGGCAGTTCGAGACAAGGGAAGTGTTGAGCAAGTTCAGAAACCCTGCCCCGTGATTCCAGAAAAACAAGCTGGCTGGGAGCACAAGTGCAGGATAAGCTACACCATCTGATAAAAAGCCCATGAGCAAGTCAAGTTGGGCTGAAATATGGGCATATAGCTCCCTTTTTACTCTGCTTATGTGTAAAATACAATTTTGCAAATGAATTAGCGACAGACTTTGGAAGGACTTTTCCACTCACTCCAGACAGCTGCTTAAATGACACTCAAGGGGAAAGCTCTACAGGTGCCTACCCTGCCAGACCTCCCAGGGCAGAGCCCAGGATGCTGTCACCCCTCAAGGTCCTACCTTCAGGATGCATTTGGGCAGAGGTGCCAGAACTTCTCACTTCATCCAGTACCCAGTAAGAGCCTGAGAGAAGGAAGGGATGCAAGTGCTCCAGGAAGGTTTCCTTTCAGAATTGAAAAGCGACAGACCAAAGCTTACTTCTCCTGCTACTCTGTCACCAGTATCAAAAAAATCTGCCTGCAATAATGAGTCAGAGCCCTTGAAATAATGTATTATAGGCCTATCATTTTGGAAAAGTGGATTTCAGTCCTAAATGAATAAAGATATTAGCTTTATGTATTTCTATATCTATCTATCTCACTAGTTGATGCATAATTAATTAAAATCAAACAGTGCGGCTATTGAAAGCTTCCATATGCAACAAAATCAAAAAGGCTAAGAATATTTATTAAAGAAAGAAAATAAATAAAATTAAATGAGAAACAATGTAGACCCAAGTACATCAATTCGCTTTTGAAAATCCACAAACTAATAAAAGAAAATACATTTTGAATAGAAAATATAGCGCACAAGCAGCTGACACTGTCAGCAAGGCCAGTAAAACAACAGGACGGAGACAAAGACTGGACAGTTAGTGGCTA
>NW_010425068.1:33289-40801 GCF_000710305.1 Buceros rhinoceros silvestris | reverse complement strand
GGCTAGAAGAGAATCCCATACAATGATATCAGGAGTCAAACCAAAAGCACCAAGCTGATTAGAGGATTGAAACTCAGGTATCACCATGGCTCTTTCTTCAAGGGGTAGCTGGAATGGTACCATACTACCACTGACCCCCCAGCACTAGCCACCCTGACCCAGCAGAGCCAGGGTGGGAAGCATATAAAACCCCACATGTCATTTTTCTACAAAGTCATTTCTTTGCTCTATCTAAGTATCTCTTTTACTGTAATTTTCCATGAGCACTGTTGTTGGTAAGAGTTATCCAGGTCAGCTCACATCACCCTGGGTGGCAGCAGACTTGGCACCAAAAGGATGAGGATGGCTCCAGCCATTCTGCTCTGCCTGCCCTTGCTGATGTCCCCCAGCAGCTCAGCTGCTCATGGAGTTGACACGGGGCTTTAGCACACTTCACTCTCTAATGCATGCTGCAGAATATCATATAAACTTTCATATAAAAAAAGTATGCAGTGCTGTGAGAGACCAAACATAGGTAGACAACTGCACTGATATGGAGAGAAAAATCCTTTGTAATATATTACAGATACAGAAATTGTTACTGTCCTACACATTTTCCATCCTTGCCTTCTGTGCAAAGCTTAAGACCATCTCTGGGACAAACAACTTTTCAGAAAGCCACCCGCAGCCCTAAGCACAGTTCACAGAAGGCAAGAGGCAAAATCATTTTGACCTTAAATAGTGCGCCCCATTTTCTGCTTTATCACTAGGATAAAAATGTGAAATATAACAGTTTCAAAAAGTCAGTTTGGACCAAAGTTCCCCAAGCATAGAAAGGAAAAGGCTAACGTAAGAGAAGAATAATCTATTTACTACACACATTTGGTAAAGCTTTCCCAGCACTACTGTGCCGTACTTCTAAGAAAAGGGATAGGAACAGCCTATTTTTGAAGTACTTCCTGAGATTCAGCTTCAGTCTGAATATTCAAACTTTAAAGCAGTATTTTTGTGCCAGGCTTGCCTCCAAGAGAAAAACCCTAAATTTGGGGAGGGGGTGGAGAAGAGAGGGCCTCACAGATCAACTTCACCATGTGAAGTGGAGGCACAAGCAAAATAGGGTTTGGACCATTTTTAAATAGAAACACAGTAGCAGAGCTACAGGTCCTTGCTTAGCTATGCTATTAATTGCTGAAACCAAAATGCAGGAGTCCATCTTTCTTAAAACTCTGTAGCAATAGCGTGGAAATAGCTCTTGCAGTGAACCAACTAATCTCTCTTTATCAGCTGAGAAAACGAGACACTTACAGAATGCAATTAATCTTCCCCAAGGCAGAGTGCTCAAGGGCTGCGGTGGATAACAGTTCAGATATGTCCATTTTGCCTCTATTGATTACGAAGGAAGTGTAAATTTTTCAGCTTCTGTTGCATTTGTATTTTCACCAAGAAGCTTTTCACTTCAAGTTCAAGAAGAAAAACAAGCAAAGCTCTCAGCAGTTCGAAACTGGAACATTTTTGTCAAAGAATTTAACACCAGCAAGACCAGCAAGATTTAGGAAACTCAATGCGAAAGAACACAACGAGGCTGCAATGATGACAAAAGGGTAGCTTGACAGTTTATTGACCGAGAATGGCTTTCACATCAAGAAGAAAAGAATAAACATCATTTTTTGAGTGCCAGATATGAAACATGCAGTAATATAAGTAACTATACAGATGGCTGACTCTAGAGCGGACCTTACGGATAACTGCAGGGTAACCATAAGTTTTAAACCATACAATGCCTTTTAAGCAATTTACAGACTTGTATTTCTGCATTCTGTATTCCATGTACAGAAAGAATTCAATTAGTTTCTTCCAAATTGTGTATTGCAAAGTCTAAAGTCAAATTTCAACAGAAAGAGGTAAGATCACAATGAGCAGGGACATTAACAAAAGAATCAGATAGGATAAGCTCTTTAAACAAAAAATAATTAAAAAAAGAAAAAGTCCTTTTTTGGTAGATATTCTGGCAGGAAAGGATGGGAATAAAGATGCCCAGCACATTAAAATAGCCAGTAGGGTTTATATTCTTAAAGTCTGTAGGTCTGGAGTAACAGATTGAATACTGAGACCATACCTGAGCTGCTATCGGGATACACGACTGCAACGCAGGTGAACACCACCAGTCTTGGTTAAAGCTCGGCTGAAGACGGCAGCAGGTGAGGCATAGAAGCACAGCTGCAAAGGTTCCCCAAACACTTAGTCTTAACCAAGAGCTTAGTTACTCCCACCCTGTGTTTCAGGGTACACATTCTTCTCCGGCACTAGCGTGATCCCAACATGTCCCCTGACTTCCTGAGGCAGCACGCAGCACCCAGCTCCTCAATCCAATTAGAGCAACCCTTGTAAGTGTTGTAATTTAGGTATTTTACGGACTAACAGGTTTGAAGTGACGTTCTCAGACTCTCCCTCATTATAATCCGCTTTGTTCTGTACTTTATGGCAACATTTCTACTTCATATGAACACATGTAGCCAGAGGCTGGTAAGGAAAAGGAAATGAGGGAATTTCACACACTACTAAGAGTAACAGAAATGCTGTAGCAATGCTCAAAAATGGCAGAGGAACATGTAGAAGGGTGACAGGAGGAATCAGTTACAAGTGGCCTTTCTGCATGATACATAATTGATCAGTCTGACACATCAGAAGACAACACTTTATAACAGAAATGCAGGAACAGTAAGAAGGTAGGAATAGGATGGGTAAGAATTTAATAGATCACTTCAGAGCAGTAGTGTTTCTGCTGGATTGGACTTGACTGAGTGGAACTTTCTGGAAACTCATTGGCTAACACAAAACTATTTTTTGTTTTTAGGACAGCAAAGAGAATTGCTTTGTCTTTCATTTGAAGATGCTGTATGTCATAACGTAATATGCCAGAAGAGAGGCAGGGCTTATGAGGAGACAGAACCAGTTTTGTCAAGCTCAATTACGTCATAAGGAAAGTAAGATGCAGTGAGGCTCCAAGTATTTTCAGAGAAACATGTCTTTCTGGACTTTGAACTCAAAATCCTATCCTTGGTCTTCCAGCTGCCTCATGGTCTTTAGAGGATGACCACTACCAGCACTATAACTTCTGCAGAGACTGGTCTCTGTTCAGGGAGCTGAGGTATTCTTTGTCAATGTACTGTACAAACAAAAAAGTAAAAAAACCCTACCACCACCACCACCAAAACCAACAAAATAACCCCCAAACCACAGGTTACTGTCTAAACAAGACTCCCACTGAATTTTCACAAGGTCCCACCTTTCTTTGTATCGCTCGAAAATTTATTGTCTTTTCAATGTGTTACCAAGGGATGCATTGTCCATTTAAAGAAAAGCAAAACACTTTGGTGGCCCATGACGGAGAATAAAATTAAACTAAGCTAAATCAGGAAGTGAATTAATATAAACTGTTTTCCATCAAGACTCAAGGGACCTAAATCAGAAAGAAGGGAATTTTTTCCTTTTTTAGTTTGCTGCTACTTTTTGGCAATTACGAACAAAGAGCAATCCTTAGAAGAGCACTTGGAGAGCATCTTTAAGAAGTCTCTTTCATTCCTGTTTGGGAACCTGAACAATAGCAACTGCGATAAAAGCAACTTCAAGTCACAATAAATACATTGTTCCCATTTAATTAATGTTTTCCCAATACAATTGGTGAGTAAGAGGTCAGAAGAACAGAAAATTGTATACTGTAGGGATCATGCTGTCAGGTAGCACATTAAAAATATTAAAAATGTTTTCCATGACTGTTCCACAACATACACTGAGATAGGACTAGCAGAACAGCACGTGCACCAACCAATTCTTTGTAAGTGGGAAGCTGAACCCTGTAATCTCTTTATCATCCTGTCAGTGAGTTAATGGTCATTACCACGAACAGATTCTTATTTTATCAAGCAGGCCAAGGCATCACTGGTGCTTTTCATATGATAATACTGATGCTTTGCACCGCAATTAAAATGAGTACAAATTTTTTAGCTTTATCTAGGCTTAGAGCTGCAACCTTTCAATTTACAAACACCACCTTGAAAGTCTTATCACAGACACTCGTGTAGCACACTATTCTCCTTATGAGCGAACCTCTCTCTCTCTCATTCCCTCTCCTCTAAATACGGTATAAAAGGCTTAGAGGTGGAAACAACAGAGGAAACTGTTAGCTGAGAAAAACCTTTCCTACACATAGTGTAACTCTACTGTCCCAAGCAGAGAAGCCGGAGCTTAACACGTGCCTTTGTTCACCAAAAACTTTGTTACCAAAACTCCAAGGAATGTTGCTTTCCTTTATCAGCACTAAAAATATTCTAACAAACATCCTCATGTCAACAGCTACAAATTATCAGAACAGAAGTCTCCCACTGGGCTTTGTTTGTTATCAACAAAAGTTGTTCTGCAGTATTTGGCCTTCCAGCTCCCCTCCCCCAACCAACCACCACCACTGCTGATTTCTTTAATTTTTTGAAATGTTTTACTTTGTCCAAACAAACATGGAAATCAGTTTTAATGCAAATATGTGGTGAACTATGGAGTTAGATTTACAAAAGATTTCTTTGCTGTTTTGTTTTTTCAGGTTAAAGATATCCTTGAGTATTTAAATTGAATGGTAGTGGTGGTTTGGTTTTCAAAGGATGCTTCTAATCCTACCTCTAACTAAAAAAAAATAAACCAAGAAATAGACTGCAGCTAAGTGAGAGCACATGCAAAACAACTGAGACCACGCAGGGCAGTGTTGATCTTGGACCCTAAAAGGAATGTTATGAAAAGTTCAATGACCTTCAGAGGTGACTCCCTCAACCTCGTGATTTTCCATGCTATCTCAGGACATCCACTGTACAGCAAAATAATAATAATAAAAAAAAAGACATAACTGAGTCTCAAGTCAACTTCTGCAATACCTCCCAGATAAGCGTTCCTATTTCTTCTTTTAAACTTGCAAAATCTAGTGAATTGGGGAAGGGAGAGAGAGTACAGGGAAAGAACAGCTTCCATCAGAGAAGTACTCCAAGCTCACGTGCACTTTACTGCAGTCCTTTCTCAGGACTGAAAAACCCATTCACCACTTAAATCTATTAAATATGGGAATTAATGAAAGACGAGAGAACTGAGGGAAAAAAAGTATGCTGTGAATGCTGCCAGTAGCCCCTATTTGTGCTGGTGTCTCTTTCCCAAAGGGGTTGACACTTCAAAAGCTGTCACACACCATAGGCTGCCCATCATGAATATACAGGAACATCTGAGGTGCGTTTACCCGGGGCCAAAAGCAAACCTGCAGCCAGTGGAGGAAGGCTCTTCGCTGCAGCACTATTATCCCCAGTCCTCCTTCTTTACAAAACCATGTTTAATTGGTAAGAACTGAAGTACTGCCAGCCCCAAAAGACAATGTTAACAACTCACATAGTAATCTCCTATGTGTATAAAGGGGGAAGTTGAAGCCAAGACTTTCCAGAATAATTAATGATTTCTGGGTGCATAGTTCAAGTTACTCTGAAGAAAACCAAGAGTTCAGCTTCTAGAGGAGAAAATAAAAAATCAGGCTCCTTTAATAACTCTCAAGCTAAATCAGCTTTGAGCTGAGGTACCCAAATCACTGGTTGTTTCGGGATGGTTGCCACAAGGTCCTTGAGAGAACTAACTTGGGAAGTGAATTAAATCACATTACATCAGATTTAACACCTTGCTTCAGGTTGCTGTTTGGTCTTTGCTCAGCCAGCCTCTGTGGGTGGGGTAAATGGGCATTTAGAGACAGGAAAGAAAAAAGGTCTTTCCCAAAGGCCTGGGCAGGCGGGGCAGGTGAGTGAGTTTCCGTGAGGTAAGCAAGATATGCTGCAACCGTCTCAAAGCATGCTCTTCCCCTACGGTACACATGAGGTATCCTGCCGCAAGCACGCACACGGTGGGTACCATCCCCATCCCTGCTGCAGCTCACCCTGCAGCTTGCAGCCTATGCTCGCACTCTCAGCGCCCATGGAGCCATTGCCATGTGCTCCAACGCAATCTTCTGCAGGGGTGAGAGGCTGCCCGCCTGTCTTGCTGCCCCACCAGCAATTCCTGGCCAGAGGAGAGCGGCAGGCTCACCTGGACCCAGGTGGGCTCGGCTTGTCTGTGCTGTGTGACACAAGGTGGACATAGGCAGCTTAGGGAAGCTGATTTGCTGTTGGTGACTGTGAGGAACAGTGTTTGCTTTTGGCGAGACCTCTGTGTGCTTCTCACATACCAGTGATCATTTAAACTTGAATCAAATTTTGTTCACTCTGCACCGGTACAGCTACAGCTTGGACTTCACACAGGACTTTTTTCTCTCTTCTCTCCATCCCTTCTCTCCAAACTTGAGACTGTCCTTTGGCCCTCTGTTTACTTTTAAAGCAGCTGCTTCTTTCTGAGCCATCAACCAGCGTGGATGGCCACCAGATGTATTATCCAAGTTGGCAGCCATCCTGATTGAACACATCCAATGGCAGCTGCCCTTTAGCAACAGTCCAGTGGTACCCAAGTGCCCACCTGGGCACTGGGCTGACCTCCACCACCTTTGCTTCCCCAATGGACAGGCAGCCCTGAGACATCTGATGAGCACTTTGGCTGTGCCTGTGGAAGGGGCAGAGATACAGACCATGTCCTTTCTCATACAAAGCCAACACAGATAAATTGGCAGAAAGGACAGAGGAACAATCTGGACAGCATTATGAGTCTCTGTTCCAAGGCTGCTGAATCCGTCTGAAAGGGGATTTAAGGGAGCATATGACAGCTAGGAATAGCTACCTCAGCCCACTGAACTTCAAGTCTCCCCCTCTCCTTACATCTAATATGCTCCCCCCAAAATTGAGCTCTGTGAGTAGGGGCCATGTGAGATAGCTACACTGGTTCTACTCTTCCTACACCAAAAAGACCAAGAAGCATGCAGGTCACCTCCTCTGTCCTGCATTGCCTGAGTAGAATAAGATGCTTCTTTTGTCTTAATTGCTTTTAGATTTCTGATGTGTATCTGGCTCTGCCTAAAACACCCAAAAGACATCAGTTTGTGTACTAGGCACACTGGACCCATTCAGCAGAACGCAGTTTTAAGAGCGAGATGAAGCTCAGCCTTCTTTCCACGTCCTTCACATCTTTCTGCACCCAAAGATGCAAATCAAACGGCGCTGACAGACTGTTCTCTCTTCCCAGTTGTGTAAAGAGTTTCCATGTAGAAAATGTCTTACATGCCTGCTGAATTCTTTCTTCCACAGCATTCTGTTAAAAATCTCAGTTAGATAACAACATTTTAAAAATACAGTACTATTGCACTAGTTGTTTCCATGTACTGATCAAGAACCTTCATCATAGCTACAATACCTATAGTGCAACTATCCACCATGGAATCCATTCCACGGAATGACTACTGCAGCATTAAAGTGTGTAAGCTGCCAAAGCATTCAGAAAGCTAATAGATTTGTTTATGGACTAGACAAGGCTTAATTAAACCAGGCAGCTCCAAAGAACAGTAAATCCTCTCTCATTCTGTCTTTCCCCCCCCCC
>NW_010425068.1:23481-33218 GCF_000710305.1 Buceros rhinoceros silvestris | reverse complement strand
TCCTTTTTCTGTCCCCCCCCCCCCCCCCTTTTTTTTCCTAGAGTATCTTTCTCCTAGTGCCTTTCCTCTTCCTAATAATCCCATCACAAATGACAGATATGTTATCATTCATCACTGGGATTTGACACGTTCTTAATACCTGTCATGACAGCTCTGAAGTCTGCACGCTACTCCATTGTATTCCAAGACATTTGCAGGAGGTAATGGACACATCAAATAGCAGTCAATAGCTCTGCTTTACTGGACAGCTGAAGGCTTGCTATACAGAAGTAGATGCTTAAAGAAACCTAATCTGTGAGTATTCAAAATTACACAGAGAATGATTAAATATAAATCAGTACAAACAGCTTTTGCACTCCCTATGCCTATGATCATCTTGGGCACATTCTAGAACTTCTTATTATATATTTTTTCATAAGAATGCTTTAGTATTTAAGAAAAAGTATCAGTATTGGTAATAGTGAATAGGTCTTAACCGAAAAGTTCGAAGCTCTGTACTCATGCTAGTAACATAGCAGTGTATTGCTGTGCCCATACAGAGTCTCTCCTGGTTCTTCGGGTCTCTACTTTAACAGAGAACCTGATGTAAAAGTGAGGTGCAAGTCAAGGCTAGAACCAGAGTTAGCATCAGAAGTGAACACCTGAATCAATATAAAGACAATGGAATTGTGAAGTGTGTTATTCAAAGTAATTGCCAATACTATAAAACCGAAGACTAAATGTGAGTGCAGCAGAATGTGAGTTTGAAAAGAGGGTGCCTCCTTGATGGAGACACAAAGAAAAGACAGTGTCTTATCACCAGGCAATAAGGACAAGGAACACCAACGAGTAGGTTTTGTGTGAGTCCATTCCTAATGCCTGTCGATTTCTGTGGACCTCTTAATACAGATAAGTTTTGTTTTCTTTGTTCAAGCCCTCAAAAGCGCTGTGATAGATAGAGCACTCCACAGAATACATTCAGTACAGAACTCTCTAAAGGGATGCATTTTCTTTTAGTCAAATTCTAGTAGTACTTCAGATAACTGAAATAATTTTCAGATGCAAAAATAAAACAATTTCTTACTGTAACATTTCTTTGGAGTCTTAAACTTGCAGAAGAGTTTCTCCCAGTTTAGCTGAGCTGCTGCTGCAAAGCATCCTATAGCCACAGTCTCTGCCAACAGCATATGAGCTGAGCTGCCTGACAGCCGTGTGCCTTGCCATTAGCAAACGCAATAGCTTGTTCTTCTCAATGCATTTACAGTTTTGCACAAAAGCAGGAAAAAAAAAAAACCCAACAAAAACAAAAACCCACACAGTTTAGAGACAATGTAGCCCTGTGGACACAGTAACTTAAGGCCCTTTCAGCAAGGCAATAAAGCTAAGGCAGAATTGTGAGCTGGAGTCAAAAGGAAGTGTCCCACTGATATAATGAGCTTTGGAGAAGGTCTGGAGTGAAGAAGACGGGCAAAACACATTCTGCCACCTAAGTGACTGCACGTCCTTTGGACAAAATTATTAACCAGTACTAAGGGTGTCAAGGGATTGTTTTCATGTACAAGAAATGGATGAGCAAACCAGGCTTTTGTACAGTGCAATTTTATTTAGGAGAGACACAAGAGTAACTCTTGCACCTCTAAACACTCGGGAACAAATGTAATGGCTTTTGGGAAGAGGGGGATGTTGTTCTCAGCACGCAACTTCAGAAGGCAGCAAATCCTGTTCCAGCGATCTAAACCACTGCAGCAACAGCACTGGTCGAGTATAAACTCTGCCAGCTGAAGCGCTTTCAGCAAAGCTGAAAGGTTAAGTTTATATCGGTAGGCTTCACAAGAGATCAGATATCGCCTGTTCTTGAGAAGTCCACATAAAAACATACCCCAAACAAACTCAGTATCATATTTTCTCATCATGACCTTATGCCAGGGCCTGTTTCAGATCAAATTTGTACTGCTAGCTGAGCCTAGGTTGAACCAAGGCAAGATGATGGCAGCACGGCCCCATTGAGAAGTCTCCCCAGCAAATATTCCCTTCTGGCTTCACTCCAAGGAGCATTACTGCTTCTCCTGCTGTCTACACTCCCAGATATTCCTTTCATAAACCCTCTCAGCTGTAAGCAAATCAACATGCCAATCCCTTGGGACACATGGCTTAGCTTATACTTAAGACTTGCCATTCTAGTTTGTGTTTTGGACATTGATTTCCATTGTCTCAGCTATCACTTGACAAAAGGGTATTTAATTGCTGTCTCATTTAGTCTGGGGGAGAGGGGGAGAACAACTTTTACCAGCCCTCTGATTGATGGCAGCCATTTGCACCTTCTAGCACAATGTCGACTTATTAGAAGCTCGATTTACATGTGAAGTTCATTGCCACACAAGTGAATCAGATTTGCAGCTCCCCTTACTTGTACAACTTGAGAGACAAAATCTTCATATGAAATGAATTTGCACAAATGAGTATGCTGGAGACCCACTTAAAGGGAAAATTGTGAAGATTAATGAAGTTGAGGAAAGCTTTTAGAAAGAAAATAAGGTTTTGTAGAGAGCTCATAGTTTTTGCTTCTCTTTAAGCACTACCATGTAGGTACTTAAACAGTTGTAAAAAAACCTAAAAAACCAACCTGATTTATACTTATTTACACACAGCTAACACCAGGAAAAACTTCATATCCACTATGCCTCAATTGCATACTACAAAAGGCAATGCTGAAGAAAACCATAAACCGCTTCCCCCTCTTGTATGAGCATTTTCTATTTTCTTTTTGAAGGAGGAGCGAACAAAATTAATATCCACATTTAATCCCATGTTCTGTAGAGCAATGAACCACGTATTCTGGTGTTCAAGCCAAACTGCTGACAGTGGATTTTTACTACTCAGCTCATTTTATTAAAAAGCACAAGGATGCTAATCTTCCTTTCAAAAGAACAGAGCTCAAGAGACAACTAGATCAGTGAAAGCTTCTTGAAATACTACCTTTAATCAGTCCAGTTATGCGAAACCTGCAGCAACTTCAGTAAAAGTTTGATGTAGTTTAATGGAACTTATCAAAACGATTAATCTTTGCAGAATCTAAGACCAAGCACCTTTTGAACGTCAGACTTCTAAATCAGATGTAGAAACAAGCTGAGGCACTGGGTATTATCAGACACACCTTCATGCATTTTTTGGAAGATTTACCATGGGAGAGGCAGATGGAGAAAGGCCGACTTGCAACCGTGGGTTGATGTACAGCCATCATACACGTGAGCGCTCTTGCCACCTCAGCTGCAGGAGTGCTAACTCTGGTGAGGCAGAGACTTTCTGAAAACATGTTAGCTATACTCACAAAAAGAGCACTTCTGGCTACCTTCAGAACATATCCTCTGTTATTCACATAATTGGTTTAAGATTCCACAGCAAAATTATTCTGCTATTACTTGCTTTCAGTTAGTCCACCCTTATGTTTGCATCCCCCAGTGGACCCTCCTTTGTTCCTTAGTGATACTCATTTTCCCTGATATGTATTTCAAAATAAGCTTAATTAGTGGCTATTTTCATGTTTTTTCCTACATTCTGAAAAATCAAGATTTTAGGTATGTAAATAAACTCTGCAAAGGCGGAATGTACTTTTTTTGGTTTAGAACAGCTGTCTTCACTTTTATGCATTCTGCATCTCCCATGCATGTAAAACTGTATTTTGATGCCTCCCTTTCCCATTATTTTTTAGGAGGAAGTAAAACTTAACACACAGAAGCATCTCCCCTGCCTAACAAACTAAACAAAACCCCTCTCAAACTGGCATGCAGCCAGATACTAGCTAAACACTAGAATACACTTGTTTTCTTAACTTGGTTCTTTGTAAATTTTATTTTCCTCTCCCGTTGTTTTGTTTCTCCTTGGTGTGCCACAGGAGACACGTTTCCCTTGCTGGAAAGGCTAAGTGCTCTCTTCCGAAATGCACACTCTACAGACAATTATTACCGGCAACTGAGATGAAGGCAGCACAGGGGATCCCAACCAAATCCCTTGCCTTCCCCTCCAGGCTCACGCCAGGCTGGAACCAGTGTTCCGGACAGCAGTGTTTCCAGGAGCATTGCCAACACCAAGCGAGCTGCCAAATCGGTTTTAAACCACTTTGAGGCTAAAGAACAGAGTGAGACCATGTTTATGCAGCCCCTCTTGTCAATCTTCACTTCAGGACCCTGGCTATTTGAGGATAAAGAAAATTCTTAGTTGAAGAAGGTTTTACAAGCTGGTTTCTGAGAAATCTGTCAAGCCAACACACGCTAATCAACATGAACATGTCCTGGAAAAGAAGTTGATCGAATCTCTCCAGTCACCCTCAGAGATGCAGTCAAACCCGCGCACCTTTGAGATTCAGGTCAATCACACATCTGCTCATTATCCCCCCGGGAGACTCAGAATGCAAGTGCAAAATTAGGGCAAGCACTAGCACAGCAGTAGGCTGGAGAATCTTGCTGGCAGAGGCACAAACCTGCTCTTCGACCCAGTGCACCATCTATAAATAGGTTTATGAATACAGAACCTCTGCCAAGCTGTTCTTTGTCTTTTTTTTTTCCCCTTTGCTGATTTTTAATGCCTCTTGCGAGATTTGCTCCTAGAAGTTTTATCTCTATTAGTAGTAATAAACATTTATTATATTCTCCAGCAACATCTGAGAGTTCTTGATGAATAGCAACAAATTTGTCTAGAAAAATAGAATCTTATTTCCCATTTAGAAACCTCTGATGTATTAAAAAAAGGAAAAAGCAAGCTTACCTGAAAACAAAAAATTCACATGAGAAGTCTGCGTGCACACCACAGCTTAGGTGAGAGGAACCTACTTTTGCTGGGACTTCAGGAGATGGGGCAGTGTCAGTGTTTCTTGTTCAGCCGTGCTCCAGTGGGTACCAGGTGGGCCCCCAGAACTGAGCCTTGGGCTGTTCCCCTCGCTCTTCTCACCTGGAACTACAAAATAGGCCCTCAGCTCCCTCAGTGCTGGAGTGATGCAACATTTCATATTCAAGACCCAGTGACGGATGTTTGCACCGTCTGACTGCCAGAGATATTGCCTTGTAAAAGGGGAAGCTCATTACAGCTGCCATTATCAATAAGCATGGTCTCTGCTTTCCTCTACTGCAAGGGCCCTCTTAACTTCAGGTGTCTTGAGGACATGCAAAGCACTAGAATGTTATTTACAAAGCATCCTAACTCTGCCTGGGAGGGGTCAGTTTTCTAGAAGATAATGGTGGATCCATATCAAACTTACTCAAGCCTAGCCAGTCTGTGGCAAGAATGGTAAGAATTTGTCTTTGAGCTGTCAATGGTTGGGTGACCAAATCAACCAGTGCTAATTTCAAATAGCGGCATTAAGCAAAGACTTAAACTACCTTGTACTTTCATCTACTATCACTCTCTTGCATCTCCTTTTTCGCCCTCTCCCTCCCAACCCTTACATAGTTCACCATCCATTTTCAAGGATTGATACCTAAATGAAGCCCTTTATTAAGACTCAATTTTCAAAAGCAATGTCACCTTGCAGTTTCCCTTCAGTTCAGAAACTAACTTCTAGAGGCATATTCTTGAAAAGCCTTTATCTATACTTATTTCAGCTTTCTGGGGAATAATTGAATATGGAAAGTAAGGTTTAGCCCGATTAAATTTTTATTTCCACCTAAAAATAAAAGGAAATGCATAGTAAAGAACTTCTTTCCTCAGCCTTTTTTTTTTTCTGTGAAAGGTAAAGATAAAGGAGACTTATTACAGTTCAATTTTTTCTCTTTCAGAAATGCCAAGAAACTCACCACTTTATACTTAAGTTTTGAGCTAGAGTAGACTACTAAATACTTGACATGTTCTGAGCAATCTGATCTTATTGGTCCTGATCTGAGCAAGGACTTGGACTACATGACCTTTGGTGGTCCTTTCCAACCCAAGTTATCCTATGATTTTTTTCCGACGGGCTCAAAAGACTTGTTTAGGAATACAAGCCAACCTTTTTTCATGTTTACCACCATTTTAACTGTATGTATCTTCTCCAACAAAAAGTCTTTCAGTAGTTCAAATCTGTATGCATTTTACATACAAAAACTCTTTAAAAGGTACTTTTAATCTTAAATTAGCAGACGTATCTTTTTGGTTGCAACAAACTGAAAGGATTTAACATATTTAGGTAAAACTAGTCCAGTAAGAAACCCAAGAGAATGTATTTTAAGTCTTGTGTTAGAAAACCCTAAGGAAGGGCTTGGGAGAAAAAAATAAAGTGCTGGTATTTACTGTAGAAGAACTGTGAACTTTACAGTTCATACATTTTCTACTTGCAATTCTGAAGCCAGGACACCGTTTTTAAAATCAGCCTGAGTTCTTCTGTCACGTGCAGCCATCAAACCCGACTGCAGGGAAAGCAGTGAGATCCCTCCCATGCTCCACACCTCTCCCTCCACCAAGGCACAAGGTCATGCACAAGCCCACACCTCTTGCAGAGCATCACACAGCCAGCTGCCTCCACCACATCCATGAGCAGAACCTTTTAGCTGCCTGGCAGGTTTACTGAGCAGTAAAAAGCTGACTTTTCAAAGAGACTCTCAGAAGACAAACTTTCTTATGATTTTCCTCCTCCAAATCCTTAAGCATGTGCGTGTTTCTTGATTAATACTAAATACAAGAAAAACTTGAGTAATGCAGGAAGATCTTTTTGAGTTTCTCTGTGTACCTGTTTTCATTAGAGAGGAATAGCTACATCATTTAACAGACGAGATACCCAGGTAATAAAAAGTTCAAGAATTCCGGTCCTAAAACATCTTAAAGACAAGGTAATAAACTAAAAAATTGTACTTTATCCATTACTAAGACAAAGTAATGCCATATGGGTGTGGAAAGTTCTCCTCAGGTCCAACAGGTCCTTATTTCTGTTGCTTTTCAAAGTCTTAACACTCCAGTCGTCTCTGCCCTCCTCCCCCTTCCCCCTTCTCCAAGAACTGCAGATACCTTCTTTCCTCATCCCAACCCACACACTGGCCATCAGACTCTACCACTGCTACTGCTGCAAGGGAACATCAAGGCAAGAAAGGAGTGATCCCCTCAGAGAACCACTCTCATGGATCTACCAAGCAAGGGGATATACGTTCTTTTATTTTTCAAGAATCACACATACTGCTTTATTCTAACAAAAAGATTTCAAATAAATAAACACCATCATCAGTGTTAAAGCTGAGCCTTAGCCTCAAACAGAGACCAAAGAGACTGGTGTTCGACATAAAAGCTCATTGTATTAAGTGGGAACATTTGAGATGCAAAGTCAAATTTAAGCATCCTGGGAATAGCTGTACATGACCTGCAGCTGGCAGGCAGGTCTGCTGCAGGGATGTGGCTCTGCACATGAAGTCACAAGAGCAGAATTTCTAATAATGTGTAGTAAACAAGACACGGAAGATAAATCAGCTAGTGAGTTCCCCCCCACCAGTAGAGAGAGGAAGTTTTGTTCACTTCTCTGGAAGAAGGACAGCCAGTTCTGCTCAAATCAAAGTCTGGATCAGCAATAGTTTGAGCTTAATTAGAAGTTCATGAAGAGTACAAAATGGCGTTGGATACAAATAATTATCATTTTTCAAGTAAATTTGGTGGAATGAGCACTTTTATGTTTACAATCTACTCTCCTTCATCCTTTTTCCCTTGTTAATGCTACAGATAGATGGCTGCAGATGCAACAAAACCTTACAGTGACGACAGCGTGTCCTAAAACAAGTCTTGCCTATTATTCCAACTAGCTAGATGAAGGTCACTGACACTGCTAACACCTCTGACCTTTTATAATCAATTGCCAGCATTTATGGAGGAGAAAATACCACTAGCTCAGAGCGTGCTTGGAAAGAAATAAACTAACTTCAATTAATTTTAAGCTTGCTCTCTCTGATAGCCAAAACATGAAACAGGAGGTAACCTAGAAAGCCAAATATTAGTGAGGCTGGTTTCTTGCAGCCAATGCCATATTCTGTTTGCATATAAACAATTGTAGTTTATCCATTTCTTTAAAATAACTGCAATATGAATCATCATAAGGACAGCAGCAGTGAAAACAGCCCAATACTTGTAGCTGAATAAATCCACCATTTAATTCTCAAAGCAGCTACAGTAGGAGACTATCAGCACATTGCTAACACCAACTACCTATTTGGAAATCTAGTATTGTGTGAAAGAGACTCTTGGAAGAGAGGCTGACCTTTACCTATCCCTTTGCTGCTGGTAAAGGATGACGAAGCTCTTCCTGAACACTAGACATTCATCCTGTGCCTGCTTTCATCTTCAGGACAGGAACAGAGACTGCTGCCTTTTAAACTCTTCTTGCGCTGATTTTTACTCAGCTGTTTTATTCCACTGCTGTAACTGAGGATAGAGGGCTAGGGAAGAGATTTTCAAACAATACTTTGTAAACAGTTCACAAGTCCTGTCTGATTTATAAACTGCCAATGTGCTGGATGAGTTCGGGAGCTGGGAAGCCCTGGATTTGACAGCACTGCCCTTACCTGATGGTTCAAAGCAATAATTTTGAATTAATACACGGCCTCAAAGAACACAGGGATCTCTAACTTAAGACCTCCTAAAGACCTGTATTTCGGTCAAAATTCTTGCTCTTGACAGTCCTTCTCATCCTCCAGCTCCTAATTCAAACCATCAAGCAGGTCTTGCTTTTCACAGGAGCTGGTTGCTGTATGGTGTAATGTTTGCATCAAATACAATCACCAAAGGCACTCCAATTTCCACTAATAATTGTCATTAGGAGAAGAAAAAAAAATGGTAGTATTTTTGTCAGAACAGAACCATTTCCCGACGTTTAGCATTGGCAGGATAATGATCACAGGCAGCATCTTGTCTCAGCAGGCAAAACTAGTAGGTGGTAAATGAGAGTGCTGCAGAGGGGACAGATCTTTCTCTGGGGGGAGAGGGGCAGTGTCTACTAAAGGAGGCACCCTGACGGCAGGAGATTTATGCACCCGCTCTTGTGTCAGTCTAGGAGGAGGGAATCATTATGCAGGTCCAGCTGCAGGGGTGTGTACTGCTGTCGGGAAAAATTAGTAGTCTAACAATGAACTATAAAGAAGGGAGAAATGACAGAGTGAATGAAAACCCCATGATAAACCCATTTAGGCTCTCTTCTCCCCAGGATGAAAGATGAAGTCTAATCTCTTTGGCATATATCCTGGCCAAGACTCAAACAAATATACTTAGATACGCACAGGCGCACACTCCTAGAATGTGCAATGACAGCATCCACCGAAAGGATCGGTAACTGAACGAGAGCCCTTTTTCTGCATGCTTAGCTAAGTTCTGGGGAAAAATTAGAGCACACTAAGATGCTTTTGATCAGAAGACATCTCATCTGCTGCCGAATGCCTTCTTTGTGTAAATACCTTCGGAAGAAAGCTTTTCCATTTGAATACTTTGGGGGAGTGGTGGGGGAAAGGGAGAGGAAAGAAGAGATGACAGGAGTACAACACAGTGAAAAGCAACCAAACTAAGGCTCTGGTATTTCAGTCTTCTTTGACTGAAGGAGAACTTTCCGATTTCATGTGGAATTCCTTTGCCTAAGAGAATTTCTGGCTGAGTTGTGCAGGTTTTCATAACTTCTTGTCCTCTTTAAGGTAGAGAGGTTTTTTTTTCTCCTTCATTAATACACACATGGAAATGAAATGTTCCAAATATTTTTTCATTGTACTTGGTAATGAAAACAGAGTCAGGCTCTTGGGTCATATTGGTATTAGCTATCAAGGGAATAGGGA
>NW_010425068.1:14132-23380 GCF_000710305.1 Buceros rhinoceros silvestris | reverse complement strand
ATACACTCCCAAAAGCCCCTGGTTATAATTCCAGCCCTAAGCCTACGAGGGGAAGCATTTGCTAATTTTTCCTTCTGCCTGTCTTGATCACTGTTAAAGCCTTGGGGCTGGTGAGACTTTTTCTGGGATGCTAATGCCTTGCACAAAGCTGGATGGTACAAAACGAGAGATGTTTGTAGAACAGCTTCCTGGGGGAGAAGGGAGGAAGCAATGTACTCCTTATTTCAATAGGTCCTTATTTCAGAAGGACCCATGGCATTAGCCACATACTTTACCAGGAGCAAAAGAAATACATCTTGCCCAGCATGCAACATTGTAAATTATGTCATTGTATGTCCTTCAGTATAAGCTCTTCCAGATACAGTTTTATGAGAGTTTTGTTCCCTTATGAGTGTTAGAATTGGGGACAAAAAACCCAAAACCAATAACCAAAGTCATCCTTCCCACTCTACATGTACATACAGAAACATGGGTAGTTATTTACTTTTCTTCAAAAATTCTCAGAACCCTTGCCCTTTATTTTTCCCCTAAGGCAGCTGCTTTATAATATTCTTTCAGTGGTGTCATCTATGAAGTGTAAAAACAATCTGTGTTATCAAATGTCAGATTAAGACACCATTGACCACATTCATAACTACCTGGTATGATATACAAGCACTTAACACGTGAACAGTGAGGGTCTAAGCTTAAAAACCCACAAACACTCAAAAATGGAAAAGAAGCACCCCAAACCCCCAAACTATGATAGTCTGGGGACTTGAGAAACCAATTCATTAACACTGTGAAGGTGTAAACGGGGTGCTGAAGTGCAGAATGTGACCCCCTGATGAATTAAAGCAAATGGAAGTTACCTACATGCATGGTAGCTCAAAGACCAGAACTTTGAAGGTCGTTGTTTGATCAAAGTTATGTGAAAAAACCACAGAAATAAACCACAAGTTTTTACAGTGAGCAACAGAAATAAAACTGGAAAATTCCTAAACTACAAAACTATATCATTGTCAAAGTACAAACAATACTTCTTACAGCTATATGGTTATGTTTCACTTCTTTTTTTTCCCCCCAAGGAAAGTAAGGACAGGCAAATGTATAATATTAATAACAATTCAGGAAATACTTTCATAGTGAGATATCAAATATATTATGAACAGAGGGAAAAGGAACACGGTTATTTATCTGACTAGAAAACAGCACAGTGTCAAGTTAATTTAAAATTCAATTTCAGTTTAAAGCATTACAAGGAAGAAAGAACCGTATGTATCATAGGCTCTAAATCGAAATCCTAGCAAGGTTTTTGGCTGCCAACTAGTTGTGTATCAGCTATAAAGCCAGATTGCAGGTACTTCTTTTAGGAAATTGGGCTGCAAGGCTCTCATAAACCATGTTTGGAGAAGTTTGTCATTTACTATTCCCAAAGGCATTTTATTTAAACTTTTTTTTCATAGCCTGCTATTTAATGTAAAACCAGTGTTACAATAACCCAGAGGTAACTGCTGCAAGGCATATGACACAAAAGCACAGAGGCTCCTACCCTGTGGAAGTAACCAAGAAGGTCTATGCAGCACTCACATAAACCCATCTTTTACAAAAGCAAATAAGCAAAAGCAGTTTGTCTGAAAAAACAGCTTTTAGGGTGACATGAATTGAAAAGACAGAGAAGGAGAGAGCAAAGGGAAAGGTAGTTTTTTCCCCCCCCTTCTAGAAAACACATCTATATAAAAATGCTTCAGTAAAATGCCACATAAAACCTTGAACATGATGGTTTGAGGGAACAGGCAGGATACTCTTCCCAATTTTCCAGGCTAAGGGATAAATAAATCTCAATCAGATTTCTACCAAACAACATTTATTACACCCTGAGCCTACAAACTCAATGAAAGCATACTCAGATTTGGTACATATAATAAAAAAAAGTGACCCAAGGACAACAGCTGGTCTTCCAGCTGCCCCTTTCCAGCTCCAGGAGGTTCCTGCAAGGTGCACAGCACAGTCTGATCAGAAAGGCAAATTCTCAGCCATCAGCCACTAATGACCCAGCTGGCCAGCGAACAGAAACAGGACGGGAAGGGCACTGAAAACCTGCCCTGATGAAGAAAATAAATGTATATCCCTGACCTCTGCTCCTCCAAAAGGAAGGCAAAGAAAAGCTGCCATTTAGAACAGCTGGGGCTATTTTTATTTAGTCACATGGGCCTTGAACCTCCTTGTACAAACAATTTGTGAGACCTCAAAACCTTGCCGAGGGAGCAGATGAACACCTCGGAAAGCTCTGGTTTTTGACAAACTCCAATTTAAGATGTGTGCAAACTGGTACTTGGGAAAGGGTAATATTTGAGGACATGAAATTTTTCTCCACTGACACATCCACAGCTGGGAACCAGTATGAACAACTTCCTCATGCTGATCCAATTCACTTCTATTTTGAAGTGGAGGGATGTGGAAAACATTAATAGAGGTGATAGAAAAATGTTTTCTTATTTTAGTAATGACTTTTATCCTATCTTTAAAAGCTATATAATTATGCGTAAGCTCATAATAAAAATCAATTATATATAATTATATTTAAATTTTTCATAAAACAATAATTTCTAAAAATGCTAAGGATTAAAAAAAGTGAAGGAGGGAGGAATTTCAGACAGCATAAGATGGAAAAGAGCTTTTCCATTTTTTTTTTTAATATATCTGGGCTTTCTTCTGCTCCCCCAGCAGAGCATGAGACTGCGGTTATGACCACCCTCTCCACGTTCCACTTAAACCCTTACCATTTAAATGATTTATTCACCTTTTCACATTAACATGCATTTTTGGACCTACAGCTCTGAATTGGAATTTTAAAAACTTTTGCTGGCACTTAATATGGAAACTACCACCACTGCACCAGTATTAATACACGTGATGTTACAAAAATATACCATTTGCTTTGATGTACTGCTTTTTCCTTGCTTCCCACTCCATCAGAAAATACAAAGGACGTTTAGCAGTGATAAGGAATTCTACTGACATCATCAGTATGCAGGGACATAGTCAAAAGGTTTAAGTCTGAATTAGTCAGTGTCCCTTGCAGAATAACCAAAACAAGCCTCAGTGTTGCTTAAATTTCTGTGGAAACTAGGAAACATTGTTTAAAAAAATATAATCGCCAAAATAACCCAAATTTAAAAACAGTCTGCATCTGTTCCTAGGAAAACCAATCTGCAGCATGGGGGATGTTGTACACAGGAGGATACAATACTTGCTTTCTTTCCAAGCTATCCCTTACGCAGCGTGTGACTCTCTATTCTAATGCTACTTTTTATTAAAACTTTTTTTGGTTGCCTGATGTTGCACAACACAAATAAGGAGGACTCGAAGCTGGAAATGTCAGCTGCTCCTAGATATAATCTGCTATGGGACTAAAGCAGCCTGAGACTGGGATGCTCCTCACGTGACAGAGGCAGCCTTCTGTGCGGGACTTGAGGCTTTGGTTTCTTGCCAGCTTGATGGAGGTTGGGAATTCAAGGTTTACTGGACTCAGTAATGCTGTTTGATACCATCTGATCGCAAAATTGGCCTAAACGTCTTGCAAAGGTGAGCAGATACGATCAGACGCACACACAAAACACTGTGTTTTCATAGTAAGTCTTGCCATTCCAAAAGGGTTGGGTAACATGATGAAATGTTGCATCAAACACCAGCCCACAGTGCACATGAAAGAAAACAGTTGTGCAGCAGAAAGAACACAAGCTGACTAAGACTTTGCATTTCATTTTCAATCCTTTCATCTTTAAAAAAACAAACAGACTGTTTTAAAATATTTTCAAATGTTTCAAATGTTTCCCTTACATTTGGTTTGCACACAAGTGATAAAGGCGCTTCAAATGTTCCAATATTATGTTAAAAAAGTTTTAAAAGTTGGAAGTACTTCAGAAAAAAAGAAGAGATATATATCAAAAAACCCAAATATATAATCAAGTACTTTGAAGTCACTTTCTGCTTCACTAAGACATTTACACTAATTGGTGAGTTTCCCATTTCATCTTTTCAGGCACAGATCATTTCTAAATGACTGAGATTTAGGATACACTATTTTAATACTGATGGTGTACTTAATGAGATCAGATTTTAATAAGAGTCTAGGCATTTATGATGGAGCTTAGGGGCCCATTTTTACAAAAAAAAAAGGAAGGTAGGTAGGTTGCTGTATATCATAGAGTGAACCTGTTCAGATCATTATAATCACCATTTGTGATCCTAGTTTATATACCATTACATGGTACAAGCAAAAACATGAGAGATACATCAATCCTCAATACTAATATGAAAAGCCTGCAAGTCCATTTTTTCCCCATTCTCAGCATATATGCTAAACTCTCAGTAAACACATGTGCTGTGGAGTATAAACACAAGTAACTTCTGATTAACCTAACCAGATCTAATTTAGCCAGCATAAAGCTTAGATACTTCCTAACTTGTTTACTGAACACTAACAGTGAAAAAATTCAACACCCGTGTCAGGACTGGTATTTTAATTTTAGGATTAGCACTTCTTTAATCCATATCTTGCCTGTGAAATATGTAATGATGAAAAATAACTTGTGATTGCATATGTATAGGAGCCAATAATGATACAAACAAAGCAGAATTATTATAGTAAAGAAGTATATGTAGGGCTAGTGTAGGTTGCAAACAAGACTGCGATGCGTCCAGATGTTAGACTCAGCTAAGCAAATGCTGAGGCACATCATCTTTTAGTAGTAGAGCAATTTTAGCCTTGTGCTGATTTTCCTACAGAAATACAACCAATTAGTGTTCCTGCAGAAACTTCCTGCAGAAATTTCCTGCAGAAACTGGCTCCTCATGGCTTGGATGTGTGTACTTTTCGCTGGATAAAAAACAGGCTGGATGTCCAGGCCCAGAGAGTGGTGATGAACAGAGTCAAATCCAGTTGGCAGCCAGTCACAAGCGGTGTCCCCCAGGGTTCAGTTTTGGGGCCTGTCCTCTTCATCATCTTTATCAATAATCTGGAGGAGGGGATTGAGTGCAGCCTCAGTAACTTTGCAGATGACACCAAGCTGGCTGGGTGTGTTGATCTGCTTGAGAGTAGGGAGGCTCTACAGAGGGATCTGGACAGGCTGAATCAACGGGCCAAGGCCAATGGTATGAAGTTCAGTAAGCTCCAGTGCTGGGTCCTGCACTTGGGCCACAACAACCTCTTGCAATGTAATAGGCTTGGGAAATTGTGGCTGGAGAGCTGCCCAGTGGAAAAGGACCTGGGGATGCTGGTTGACAGCTGGCTGAATATGAGCCAGCAGTGTGCCCAGGTGACCAAGAAGACCAAGGACATCCTGGCTTGTATCAGAGTGCGGTCAGCACCAGTAGGGCAGTGATTGTCCCCTAGTACTTGGCACTGGTGAGGCCACACCAGTTCAGTTTTGGGCCCCTCTCTTCAAGAAGGACACCAAGGTGCTGGAGCATGTCCAGAGAAGGGCAACAAAGCCGGTGACAGGTCTAGAGAGCAAGTGTTACGAGGAGTGGCTGAGGGAACAGGGGTTGTTTAGCCTGGAGAAGGGAAGGCTCAGGAGAGACCTCATTGCTCTCTATAACCACCTGAAAGGAGGTTGTAATGAGGTGGGAGTTAGACTCTTCTCCAACGTGACAAGTGACAGGACGAGAGGAAATGGCCTTAAGTTGCGCCAGGGGAGATCTAGGTTAGATATCAGGAAAAACTTCTTTACAGAGAGGGTTGTGAACTATCAAAACATCCCTAGAAGTATTTAAAAGATGTGTAGATGTGGCACTGAGGGACATGGTTTAGGAATCCTGGCAGTGCAAGATGTACGGTTGGACTCGATGATCTTAAAGGTCTCTTCCAACCAGATGATTCTGTGATTCTGTGTTAAATTTTGAGCTGTACACCTTCAATACTTGCAAATGCCTCGATCATTTACAGCATCCTTTTTTAAGCTGCTGACATGAAGAACTTCAACAGATGAGAATGCTTTATTCCTGTGCCACTCCTGAGTTTATTGCAGCTCCTGTGTACTTCCCTCCTTCACTTGGGCCCTGTGCAGGCCACCCTCTCTGGCAGGAATCCCTGACCCACGTTTGGATGATGACTTTGTGATGGGCTTCGGAGGTTTAGTGCAGCCAGCCCTAGATCACCGCCACCGCCACTCCCTCCGGGCTACCAACACTGAGGTCTCTGTATAAAGTAACACTTGTTCAGGAGGACAACAATGAGAAGAAAAGCCTGGCCTTAACAACGACTTAATACATCTACATTGCTCACAAGGAGTCATGTGCCTCCGTGAAAATCCTGGAAGGGTTTCACTGTCTGCTCAGTTGTGAATTGAGACTGTGTCTGGGAGCTGTCATTTGTTACGGTTTGAAGTCCTTTATCCACCACTTAAATAAGGGTAGAAATTATCTGTGGTTCCTTTCTAGGAAAAACTGTCTTCAAATCCTTCAAATCCAGAAGGGATTTTACCACTTCACTTACTCAGCCTGAAGCACAAAACCCAAGACAGCTCAGATAAAGAAATGCACATGCAATCTGCCAACACGACAGTCACTGAAAATGCTGTGGAGCTCCAAAGCATCTGATGTCCAAATTGATTTCACCTGCTACCTCGATTGAAGGAACCCATATTCTACACCTATAACCCAACCGTTCCTGCAGAGAACAGAAACATAAATGTAGATGGATTTCTGTATGTACCCAGAAATCCTCCATGTATTTTCCAAAGATTTAGCTGACTGACAAATAGTTAACTCACTACCTGCATCTTATAAACAATACACCAAGGATAAAAGGAGATTTTGCTTCCACCAGAAAACCTTGTGTGTGCCCAGATCTCGTGTCAGTGCTAGTTACTATCAAATTCTCACAACTACACTGCAAGTCAGTCTGAAGAGAAGGTGTCCTCCTATGGCCAGGCATTAATCAGTTCACAAATAGTGTGTGCCCAGGAAAGAGAAAGAAATTGTTGCTCAAGATATGGGAGTAGTGCCAGAATACGAAGTATTATGCCTGCACATTATTATCCCAGTTCAAACATATCCTCACCTAATCTAGTTCTGAAACGTATTAGCTTCAGTTAGAGAGTAAATACTATTGTAATGAATACTAATAAATAGCCTCCAAATAAATAAGAATGAAATGGTTTTGTCTTTGCCAGGGAACTATTACAAGGGACTTAGGTGCAGAGTGGCCATTCCCCGAGATAGAATCCGTCACTGTCAGTTAACACATGACCCCATTGTAATGCTGTGTTAGGAGTCAGAAAGTCAAATAATCTTTTTGCTTTGATGAAAGCATGGGGAAGTTGACTCAGATAAAAGCAGGGAGTAATCTGTTTAAACAGTTTGGGTTCAAAGTTGAAAATTAAACAAAATCAGTAACAAATACAGGCTTGCTGCTGGAGAATTTGCCTTGAGCATGACATAAAAAAGAAATAAATGCTATTACAAAGGTATTTCATGCCAGAATACCCTATATGCGAAATTCATGTGGACCTCCAGCTGTTTTAATTTACATGTGTTTGTTCATTTATAAATCTATACAATGCCATTGTTTGCTAGTAATGATGTAGTTAAAGAAGCTTTTAGCTAATCTAGAGGTAATGAATAAAATCAGAGTAAAAATATATTTACTAGAAGAACAAAGAAAGAAAGCAGATAGTGAAAGCCCTTAGATTGTTCCCACTATTTAGGCTCCAATCTTTAGAAGGACACAGTTCTGGCACATACCTATTCAGGTCAGGTTTTTATCTGAGCTAGTGATGTGTGCAGAAGGAGTGCAGAAATGCCCACATCTTACTATCACAAAATGATTTTTAAAGAACTGGCCATTAACACCCTTGGGAAGACACATTCAACAAGTCCTCTCTGCCTTTTTAAAGAAAAATCAAACACATGCAACTTAGGTTTGCCAGGCAGGAGAGATAACACATTCCCACTCCATACATGGAAGATTCAGCACAAATACCTATACAGAAGACAGCAGAAATGTTGACAAGATAGGTTAATATTTAATCTGGGTTTGGATCATTGTAACACATCCTTTCTATGCCTCGGTAGTCAAAAGGCATGAAAGGAGTTGCAAAGAGAGTAAATGTGGTCTTTAGCTGCTGATAAATGTATTCAGAAAAGAAAACAAAGCCTAAAATAATCATTGCAGCCTTCTGAGGAAAGATGTTAAAAGTATGTGGACATTTTCTACGTGGACGACCTGCAAAAACCTCCTCATTAACCTGTCAGAGATATTCTGAAGCAAAAACAAACCAAAAAATCCCCAAAGGACCTTTCAATTTCCAAAAAGATTTTCCCATAATCCTCAGAGAGGAAGACCAGCAACAGTTCATGCTACCTTAGTGAGGGTAGGCAAATGTTTAGAGGCATAATATCCAAATTTCAAGAGTCTGTGAACAGAGGTCTTATTAAATTCTTTTAAATTGTGAAATATTGTCATCCTAGGAACAAGAAGCAGGTAGCACAAATCACCAACTTTGTAAATGACTTCTTTCTAAAATCTGATTGGAGATAGCTCTGCAGACTTTTACTGCTCTTCTCAGCAGTCAGAAATGATGTTCCTCACGGAATTGAACTCCTGGAAAGGCCAAAATTTTCCAGAAGGAAGAGGGAGGATGACAACATTCCAAGCTGGCCAAAATAAATAGTTACAGATTCTGATTCATCAAGTAAAATACTGTGAATGGTATTTATATCCTTCTGAGCAAAAAGTAAAACAAACCCAGAATGACATTCCTTGAACGCTGTTTGGTCTTCCTAAAGATTTGGGGAGGAACATGTTGAGCTGCAGTCCTGTGAGAAAAGTGACTTGGGGTTTTGTGATTTCATTTGTCGTGGATCTCAAAACAGTTGAACAAAACCCATGACACGCACCTAGCCAAGGGTTAAAGCAACCTTTAACAAGGAATGAGCTTTCGTGGTTCTTGGGATGGCTTCAGGCCCATAAAGAAACAATTGCATCATGACCTAATTACTCAGTCTGAATCAATGCATAAACTGGGATCTCTCTGCAAGCATTTCAGAACATTTTGTAATATGGAAAATTAAGGTGTTGCATTATCTTTCCAAGACTTGACAGCAAATTTTTCTGCAGACCTCATTTAAAGTAGAACCACTGTAAAGAGAGAGGAACAAAAGTCATGCCAAAATTATACAAAGGATAGGACATAAGGAGAACAACTTTCAGATGTAACATTGGACTGTCATATATGGCTCTCAAAAATGGTAGGCTTATATTC
>NW_010425068.1:1952-14058 GCF_000710305.1 Buceros rhinoceros silvestris | reverse complement strand
CCTGCTGCAGTATTTCCCCCTGGAAATTAATCTAAGTTCATTTTGGTGGGGGAAAAAAAAATCTGTTGTTTTCCCTCAGTAAGTAACAACAGAATTCTTTTTGCCTCCTTGTAAAAATGAGCACTCTCTGCAGCAGATGATCTATAAAGTTTCCCAACTTTCCTGGGAGTATTTTATTGTTCAATTTGGTTTCTTCATAACACCCATCTCAATCTTCAGCAGTGATGTGTAAAGAGTTTTGATCAAGCAGTTTAGTACTGGGGAAAAACAAACTTGTATTTTATAAGGAAAACTTACATATAAGAACACAAACATACAACATAGGATGATAAGAAAAAGCTGCAGTTTCCTATACTCATATGTATCTCTTCATATGTATTTTCCCTGTGTGTTTACATGTGCATTATAGATAAGTTAGGAGTAGCAGCGGTAACGCTACAGGGTTGTATCTCCTTTTTACCGTAAATCTATTCCTGAAATTAAACCAGTTACAAGGACAGCAAACATTTAAGACGTGCAGGTAGCTGCTCGTCTTTCAGGCAAGGCATATACTGCTGGCTAATTTCATACCAGAATGTAATTTTAATGTCTATACATTAATTCAGTATGAAATGAGGTTTCCAAGCCCTTAAGATACAGTGCCACACTGTAACACAAAACACAATGGGTGGCTGTTGATGTTTCCACACTGTGTTGTAAAGCGAAGCAGCTGAGGAGCAGAGATGTCCTCTCAGCAGCCCTGGCTAGTGGGCTGCCATTTCCACCACAGGGGCAAAGCTGCCACCAGCGAGGGGTAAATGCTGCAGCTTGCCCACCTGCATCTCCTCAAGTTTGGGAGTCAGAGCCTTACCTAAGTGACTGGAATCAGAACTTCAGTGAAAAACAAAGTCAAAAAACACCGAAGCATGTTGGCAACCTTGACTGCTAGCCCTGCATCTGCAAAACATAATCCTTTCTCCAAATTCCCAGGACACTATCTGGGGGACCTTTTCTATTCTTTGGCATTCATTGTAAGGTTTTCATTCCAATTCTGTACTCAAAGACCTTCCCAGGATGTATTAGCTTTCTTAACTTCCTAAAAAGATACTGCATGTCTACTTTGCACTTTTTAAAACTTCCACCTTCCACCTCATTCACTGCCCAATTCCACAGCAAGCTCTGGGTGAGTGTACTGTGCTTGCACTTTAGAGATGCTCCACCTGGGCAAGCACGTTTATTTATGGGTTGCAATGCAATGCCCTAGCACAGAGGTAAACAAATGATCAACCCACTCCTTCCTGCAAAGACACTTGAAGATCTATATTTAGTTCTTTGTCATGAGAACCTGTCAGCAGTTAAACTATCCCTTTTCACCACCATAATTCAACAGCAGGCTTCTTTTCACACAACAAGATGAAAATAAAGCTGCTAGTAACTAATATTTTGGGGCGTATCATCTGAACGTAGGTACTGGCAGATAGAGCATAGCTTATCTATTCAACCAGTGCACTGAAATCAGTATTCCTGTGGTCAGAAGCACTTTGACTCATCTCAACCTCTACCTTGGTTAAATTTCTCTTTTGGCTTCTTTGTCATAACTCTGGGGCAGGCAGCAAATGCATTTGCTTCCCCAGGGAGAGTACAGAGCACAGTTGTTCCCTGGTGGCATGCAAGAGGAAGCTTGGGCCTTTTTTTTTTTTTCCTTTCAATCTCAGGTCAGACCCACAGGTCACCCTATATACACAGGATTTTAAGTGGAGGTCAGCAGCTTGTCTGTTGCACGTAATTAAATTTGTTTTACAAGCTTGTCTGGGCAGTAAGTAATTAAATATCACTTAGACTGAGATTTTCATTGTCCTGAGCTGCCTGACAATAGGATTTTTCTCAATCTGGTTTGTTTCCAAGCAAATGTGAAGTTTCAGAAGAGCTATCACAGATAATTCTACAAAAACAAGGCAAAAGAAAGGGTTCCGCTACTGATAGCTTTAACAACAGTAATAATTCACTTCAGTATTCCTTACACAAGTTCCAAAAGCATATCCAGATTTTCATCAGCTTGTTGGTAATGCAACGTTAAAACACAAACACGGAACATTCTGCCTTTGTTTTTATGTCAGCCAAGATAAATCCAGAGGCAGGTCTAAATCACAGTTTTAAATTAAAATCCATTTTTTTTCAAGTCAGAAATTCATCAAAATTACCCCAATAATACCTGCAGATACTTTCCTAATTTAGAAAACTCATTAAGCAAATAAAACTGTTATGCAGCCTTAATTCCAAGTATTATTTTAAATTATTCGTACTGTTTCACAATACACTAAGAAGCATTTTGAATTCACAAGAAGTTACGAACTCCCTGAATGAGCAGGTACCACACAAGCTTTTCAGATGTGGGATAAACCTGTTTCCAGGATCTGAAATGCAGCATACAAACTAGCAAAGTATGTGCCTCCCTCCACTGTAACAGCACTTAAACAGCAGCCCCCTTTCAATGTCCAGTTAAAAGGACATCTCCATGTTTTCAAAACTTTCAAATGCAGTCAAAATATGGTACATATCCTGAAAAAGGCCGCAGAATTAAAAAATGTGCATGGGCAACAAGGCCAGCAAGATTTGTTATCGACAAACCTTTAGACAAGAGACTAAATAGTCTAGTTGAACCAGCAAAAGAGATGCAGAAAGATATGATCACGGCAAAACAACCACCGCAAAAAAGTAGTCTCGAGAAAGTGAACGGAAAACATTTTCA
This sequence comes from Buceros rhinoceros silvestris, assembly GCF_000710305.1. Classification (NCBI taxonomy): domain Eukaryota; kingdom Metazoa; phylum Chordata; class Aves; order Bucerotiformes; family Bucerotidae; genus Buceros; species Buceros rhinoceros. The sequence continues at coordinate 11,330 of NW_010425068.1, read as the reverse complement.
CCATATCTCACAATATTAAAAATGACAAGGTACCCAATGGCTTTTCAGGTGTGCAGAAGGTGAGTCTCCATGCAGCTACATTCTGGGTCACAAGGAGAACGTACAATTAGGTCCCTCAAGAGCTAACAAACCAAACAGTCCCAGTGCAACCTCTGATCCACTACAGCCCTAAATCTTCAGGTGGCAGAAGCTGGGGGGTGTATGGAAGGCGTGTGGTGCATAGAGGGATCATTCATACAACTCCTGGTTCCTGTGCTTGTCCTCGTAGCTAGCTGACCTGTGTTGATACTTTTCTATGTGGATCACTGACACAACTTCACCCATATTTGTCTCATGTTTGTTTGCTTTTATTTCTAACATCTCTCATAATTTCCATAAACAATGTAATTTAGCTAGAGCACTAGATACCCTTGCATGACAATTTCCAACATCATCCAAAAATGGCTTATTTGTTCTGATTTCTGTTCAAATCACAAATTCAGTTTTTGAAAGGAAAATGGATACTCAAATACAGAATACATTGGGCACACATGGAGTGCCCAATTTAGACGCTTGGTTTGGGAAGAATTTTATTAATTGATTTATTTCAATTGAAAAAAATCATTGAATAAATCCTTCACAACTACACTATTCTCACAATATCTCTTAAATATTTTTATTTCCCTTGAGACATAAGAGTATGATATGTAATTTACCTCACACCTGATGTGATGAAGGAAGGAGATGTTATGTGTTTCTCTTATTTTTTTATACCTGTTTTTGGAAGTTTGATGACTTGTGTGCTGCCTTGCTCTTAGTCTCAGCATTCGCACCATCCCGTTCTGGAGATAATATTCATAGAAGGAAATTGCTAAACTGCAATTGCTTTAAGACTATACGGGGGAAAAAAGAAAAAAAAAAAGGAAACCTTCATCTATGAAACCTCACCATAAACTCCGCGGACAGCACCAGCAGTATCTCCTTAGTACATGTCACCTATTTAACAGAGACAGTTCACCCTATACCATTTACTCAGACTGCCTTCCATTCCTACAGTGGAGCTTAGCAATTGTGACAGGTAGAAGACTGAGAACCCAAAAATTAACTTCACATAATCCCTCAGAAAGAAGTAAAAAATCTTCATGAACACTGCTAAGCTGCAACAAGTGATTCCAATAATGAGTGTATGTTTACCATGTAATTACTATCTTTCTAAATCCCAAAGGAGCAGTATGCAAAGACTTATGTAAAGTATTAATGCAGTTTAAAAAATTATCTGTGTGCATACCAAGTTACGAGCCTTTAAAAAATCCTACTTACATTTCAAATATATGTATTTGAGCTAACCAGCTTATAAAGCAGTACACCCAATCATTATGGACTGCTGACTTTAAAAAAAGGGATCTGTTAAATTATTTTTATTACCACAATTATAATAATATATTTCATGGGGCATGCTACCAGTTGTGCAGGCTGAATAAGAAACAGTGCCTGCTGACCCACTGATGCAGCAACATTCATCTGCAATTCCACACACATGCGCTCTGGGTTTCAGGTATTTTATCAGATACCTTTGAAGCTGCAGCCCTGAAGATAGTTCAAGCTTACTGTCAGTCTAAGTGACTTATTGATGAATATCAGTTACTCACTGTGATAAACACAAACACCACCAGCAAGTTTTTCTACTTCCTAATGCCAAACAATACACATGGCTTCTGCAGTTTCTGTATTTACTAACTTTTCTTTTTTTTGAAGACTGCCTGAAAGCCTGAGTTCTCAGGTAAAACATTTGGAAATTTGAGAACTCTTCCTTCTTCTGCCCCTTCCCTGAATTTATGATGATAGTTAAGAGATTTCTAAGCACTCTCACGGAGAGACTAGTCATGGCACCTCTTCCTCCTTCTCCACTCACTGGAGAGAAAAATGTGTGGAATGTATTTAAATAATGCAGTTGAACTTTTTATGAGCAAACCCCCCTTCATCATCTTGAATTACTTATTTGTAATGAGTTACTTGTTCAACACCAGCCAAAATAAAGTTTATCCACTTACAAAGAGCTAATCGAGTCAGAACTCTTAGAATTCTCTCTCAACACTGTTAATCTTGTATTGTTAATTCAGCATGTTAAGAGAAAGGAAGCTGATCTTAATTCATTTAACAGAACCCCAAAGACTAGATTGTTCTGTTATGAACAAATGCTTCAAAGATTTTCTGCCAGTGCTGTTTCCTCTCCAGCTGGGAATAAAGTTTTCCCCCCTATTAATACAAGTCAATCATTCTCTGCCTCAAATTCATCTTTGAAGTTTCCAGTGATCTCAACGTTCTTTTTATGAACACAGATTTCTTTTTAGTAGATATTAATTCCTTTTTATTATAAGATATTTTAATTCACATTTGCCATTTAAGTTTAGAAAACTTAAACTGTAGATTTCATATCACGTGTGGTAAAAGTACTGAGAATGATTGATGATACCTATACAGAAATGATGGTCAAAGGATGTTGTGCTGGCACTTTCCAGAAGATAAGCATGTTCTGCAGCCGAAAGATATATATTCCTCTTGGCACTTGGGTATTGTACGCTGTGCCGTGAGGTGATCTGTGAAATTTCCGTCAGAGACCTGCGAAAAGTGACGGTAACAAGGAAAGTTGGCTGACACCGGTAACACAGTGAAGAACGGTGCAACTATTGCACGTGACAGTCAGTTAGCCTCACAAATTAGAGCAGCAAAGCAACAAATTTCCATAAAGCAAAGCACTGCAGGCCCAGCAGTAATCTTCTCTCCAGAATGCAGTTCTAACACGAGAAGTTGGAAGAGTGCCAGTATTTTGGAAGATTTGTACTACACCAAAGGTGGTAACAGATATACCTTTTGCCATAAACACCCAGTTTGATTAACAATGTAATGAGACAGAGTGCTCCTCACTGTGTCTAACCTCATCACCCTGAATCTTTACATACTCTCTCCAAATTCTCCTCTGGGAAGAGCAAGTTTGCCATATTTCAATCTGGTATTAGCCTTCAAGCATAAATAATATATGGAGATGAGCTAAAACGTCTCATTGATTAAAATTCAACACTGTGAGCTTGTCACATTTCAATGCGGATATTGCTTCTGTCTGGCCTGCGTTCAGAAGTCAGTCATCTAAATATATATACACGCTTGATTTTAAGTTTGGTATCACAGTGGAAGCACAGATCAGAATCAGAAGAGATGTTTTCTCTACAATGAATTTGTAAGTAATGATGTATTTGGTCAACTGATTATCTAATGAGACGACAGTATTACATGATGTGGTTGTCTTCACACAGCCGTGAAGAACTCAGCCAAGTCCTGCTTTAAAAGCTAACCCTTAGGTTTCTACCATAGTTTGCAGCACTTCAACTATAGTCTTTAGCACTTTAACTATAGTAAGAGAGACCAAGAAATCAAACAAAACAAAAGGCCACAGATACTAAACCTGCATAGTAATAGCTCTTTACATGGTTACAAGCAATTGTTAAACAACAAATACATCTAGGTAGTTTCCTTGAAAAGTGAACACAATAATCAGCCCTAATAAGAGCAAGGATTGACCATCTCACCTCGTGTATTTATGGTTAGGATTGCAGAAACTGTACACAAAACACAAAGGTGGTCAGGGAATCGTGACGTGTGGTATTGTGTCATGTCTGAAACATTTGTTATAGGACTCTGAAATCCAACTTTCAAAGACTGAAATGTTCCTCTTGAAAGCAGTGATCAGACTTACATAGCTAACTTAAATGAAAAGGATGTCAGAGGATCCATACATTTGTCTTGTCAGGGTAACTTGTTTCTTAAAACCACTCACAAGAAGAAATTATTTCAAAATTACTTCTGCTATTGGAGAGCAACATGTTCATAAAAGCTCTTCCTGTAGGAGTTGGCTTTTAGGTTGCACCTCAGAAAACCAGATTATTTTCTAGATTCAGAAGGTCTCCAACAAACTGTATTTAGCATAACCCAAATGCTATAGGGTATCCTAAATCTCAACAGAAAAAAAATACAGTCCTGCCTTGACCAGAAGCATATTCAAACAGACAGCTATGTGAAGAAGAAAGTTTTCTCTGGAAGACACATGAATTCAGACATGATAATGGAAGTAACAGTGTTAATGTCCATCAGCAAGAGAAATGGGATGAAAAAATTGCATACAAGCCACTGTCAGGCTTTCTGCCAAAAGCTGAAGAAAAAGAATGCAGGCTTTTCATTGTTTTCTAGTTCTGGGATCAAGTCTTTTCTTCCTTATCCTACTGTAAATTAGGAGTAACTGGTATTATTTTTAATTGGTGAACATGAGACAAAGACTGGTAAGGTATCCTTCCTCACCTCCAAGAAAAAAACCACAATCACACAGCAATGGCAAAGAACTGTAGGATGCAATTCTTCTAAGAATGAAGGTTATTAAAACAAAATTATTCTTGAAGTATTACTATTACTTTCTGTACCTCAACTTTTTTTAAAAATGCATACTTTCATTTTTTTATTTCTACTTCATGCTACCAACCAACAGTTTAAAGGAGAAACACAGCACCTGAAGTGACCACTTTCTCAAATAAGAATTTTAAACAACATTTATTTGAATTGTTACAAAATTTGTAATTTACTTATTATTACACGCTTATACAATGGAGGGAGGAGAAGCCATTAAAAAAAATTGCATTAGATCTGTCTAGAAGACAATTTAACATACATAACACTTGTAGCCCAAATACATACATGCACAGAAAACCCAGACAACAGACAAACGGAAAAAGGGATAAAAGTCTGCTGGTAATTTCAGACTATACACGACACATTCTGGCACATGCATCATACCGATACGCACAACAGTTTCACATTTGTCCATTTAGCTGTACACAGTGGGCGGCAGTGCAGAAAGCAAGAGCCATTTCAGAGAGGCAAATTGCATGGAAATAAAGTCATTTCCAATTGCCCAGCATTTTCTGAGGGTGAAGGCCACGCACTCTGACAGAGAGCTATGAGGAAGGTGGGACTGATCTGTAGCAGTGCACGAGTGCTGCATTTGACCCAGGTTACTAAGATAATGATATAGTAGCTATATTGACATTTTCAATGAATGAATAACCTCGATTTTCCACACTAATAGAAAATACAAAGAAGCTACCAGAAAACCAAACCAATACAACAGTAAGTAACCTCACAGTAAACTGACAAACCATATATATAGCTGTAAAGAGGCTTTGGCAGACAATTGTTATCTCCTTAACTCTGTCTGCATTGGTGGCCATTCACACAAATCAAAGATAGCTAAAACGTGTCAAGAGTAATTTGCAGGAAATGAGGGTATGTCTCTGTTGGAGCCCATCACACTTTACAGGAAATGGCAAATCTTAAAAAAAAAAGTATTCATTAGATTTTTAGTTATAAATTCTTCTCTTTCAAGTTGCACAATTTCTGTTAAGATTAAACAATACTTTGTTTCGGGAAAGATATATGCTTGCATCTCTTCAAAATGCTAGATGGAATCTAGCCTGCAAAACAATCATAGTTCATTCCAAGGGACCAGATCCTGAAGAAGGCAAAAATCTTAATGACTGACAGCAGCACATCCAAAGCTCAGTGAAACTAGTCCTGTAACAGCAACACATTCCTCTAGATTTCTAGAAGTTTCAAAACCTGCCTGACTTGAATTTCTTTTATGGACCTGACAGAAAAGCCTTCCCCTCCTTCCACTTCTGTGATAAGCAGAAAAATACCTTCAATAATACAAGTATTTTAAACCCTGCCTTACAGGTGATGAAATGCTAACATCAGCAGAAAGCTTAATTTTGAACTCCATGCAACGGGGAACACAGCATAGTATAATAAAAGGAAAGAAAAATAAAATTTCAGATGGGTTCTTTCAAAGGTACTGCAAGGGCTCTTTTGAGACGTGAGCTAAAAGATGCCCTTGCCCTTCGTAAAGTCAGGAGGGAAGCCCATGATGGTGTGGCCAGACATACGCACCCATGAAACCTCGTGAGTTTGCCTCCCCAGGGCAGAGGCAATTGCATCTGCTATGGGATCCAATTCCCAGTAAGCAGCATGCTCTCTGTTGATACGAGTGCACAATCTATATAATACTGGTGAAGTGCTTGGAGAGATACCACAAAGACTGGTCTGTCTCCTAACCCTAATATAATGCAGTGTGGGCATATAAGCCCAAGCAATTCATGCCTGGTAGCAGATGTCACCCCAAACTGTCAATCCGCCCTTTTGCTGGAGGTTGTCATCTCTGGAAAAGGATAGCCAGCATATTTCAGTGTAAGTTAGTGTAGCGGGCTGTGAAAGGTGATGAGGGGGAAGTCAACTTTCATTTTCTTCAACCATCCCTGGTAAGGAAACACACCTGACAGCTGGAGCAGTAACTTCTTACATCAATTCAGCATGAAATATCAGAGCATTCCTGTTGGTGCCCTCTGCAACTAGATAGCTTTAATCACCAGCTGGCTGAGTTACTGTAAGTAGATGCTGTAAGTAGGCAGCATGCTTGGTGTTCCCTCTTGTTATCTCTTTATACAGCAGCGTCCACAGAAGACAAAGTATTCATTAGCTGCTGCCACAGTGAGTCAACAAATGCTTCCTGCAACTTGCAAGGGTCTGGCTAGCTCTTTAATCTTTGCTAGAAAAGGATTATTAACAAACCACCCTGCAAATATGTACAGTTTAAGCTAGTTTATCATTTCCAGGCAAAGACTTCTAGTCTTTCTAGACTTCCAGTCTAACTGTTAAGCGGCACAAGGCTAATGCTGCCACAGAATTTTGTATCTTTGCCATGAAATACCTGGAAAGGTTTTCAGGCCTTTAGACTGAGTTGCTCTAAATTGTTAGAATAATGTGTAACCCTATTGGAGTCTGAAGAACCCTCTCCTTGAAATATTTTTCAGCACAAGTGGTTCTGCACAAGGCACAAACTGTCACATCCCCAAAGTGATACTTTCATCTTTTTTCCTCTCCCACAGAGAAACAGCAGACTTATATTTTTCCCTGAAATAATTTTTCCAAGTTTTGTTGACTTTAATTAACAGAACAAATTAGGTAAAACAATTTTTTTAAAATCCATTTTACTGTGAGACTTGGGCATTTCCAATAGCCAGTGACTTGCGGAAGCTGTTGCTGTGAGATACAGAATTACTGAGTTGAAGAATAATATTTGCTATAGCCCTGGCTTTAATATTTCAGGGTGAGGGATTACCTGTGCTGACAGTGGCTACACTTCGCATGACTAGGAAATAGGAATAGCTTCTCTGACATCCATTCATTTCTGCAGGTTATAACACAAATGGTTTTATGAGCACTGGGATGAATGAAATTTGTTTTCTAAACCAATCTGTCCTCTTGTGCTTGACTGGCTCTTTTAACAGAATTGCATGAAAGTAAAGAATATTCCCCAAAGAAGTATCAGAGAACACACATTGAAAAACAGATGAGAGGCAGAAAGAGTTTAGCCTGGTCTTTCTACAAGATAAGCTTCACTGAGTTTGCATCTTGGTGGACACCCAAGAAGAAATGCTGTGGGCACAGTCCTGAGACAGCTGACCCAGCTGATCCACACCACCAGGAAGGGTGACCTTCTGCCCACACATAGCGTTCTCCCTTCCTTGACCTGCCCTGTGCAGTCCGAGCTCATCCCTGCAGCTGTCCCGTGGGAATAAATGGATTTGACTCAATAGAAAAAAACCTCATTTTCTTTGGTTTGGCAAGTTTGTAGCCACGAGACAGCTCAGCTGGCTCACTGTGCAAACAGTCGAGCAAACAGTTGGAGATATAGGGAAGAACAGGGGCAGGACCACCTCTTTGGGCAGTAGAAATCAGTAGAAGGCGGCTGAGAGGATGCCAGAACTAACATGAAGAACACCCAGCTTTCATGACGAAGAAAAAAAAGTCTAATAAAACATGCATGAGAGTACCTGAGGCAAACCTATAAGACCAGTTTTAACCCCAACACCTGAATCAGGAAAACCTTAGCAGTTTAGCTGAGGTTGATCTTTTCCTTTTCCTTCTCTCCCATCTTCTTGGTGCACCCAAACAGGCTGGAGGACAGACTGCTCGGTGCGACACAAAACAGCCTCTCCAGCTCTCCCTCACTCTCTCCATGCTGACAAACAAGCAGGCTACACTGGGGACAGAGGCTCTCCAGACATCTTCCGGTGTTTTTCTTTCAGACAGGCCAGTCTTAGGGCCAACAAACCCCCGGCAACTGTGAAGTCAGTTTTGCTAATGGATTCTGCTGAATAATCTGTGTGGGGACAACATGCTGCAAGATGCTGGCTCTGGGAGCAGCTGACAAGGGGGCAGCCCTACAGAAGCCCAGATCTGGTGAACAGCTGTAGGTTCCAGTTCTCTTACAGCTTACGGTTTTATTTCCAGCTTAAGCTGGATCAAAACCAAGTCATTTGTCAGCAAAATGTAAACACTGTCTCACCGTATTTGTGGGCGTGTGTTTTCACCAACAGCCATGATGTTCCCCTGTCTTCCTCCATGATGTTCCACAGGCCAAAGAGGCAACAGATTTCCTCTCTCTTACCTCCTCTCCCCCAGCTTCACGGGAGGTAATGTGTGAGCACTGGCTCAAATATGGAACCATGGGGTAAGGGCTGTAAGCTTCACTTTCAGTTGGCAGTTGCACCATGTGATTTTGGGGAGCGATGTCCTGCCAAAATTCCCCTCCTGCACTAGAAGGATCACATCAACCTGCCTTGCTGAGGGACAATAACACTAAACTTAGTCATTGGCTTTTAAAATTCCTCCCCAAACCTCCTCAAAAGGCTTTTTTAAACACAAAAAAGGCCTAAGGAATCATCCTGCGTGTTATTCTAGAGCATTGCTTCCTTCTGTGAGTCTGAATTTGACTCAAAAGTCATTTCTTTAATTATTTTTCCAAATCATTAGAGATAGAAGCCTCTAGTCACCCAGACTTTTAATTTATCCACAGTTCCTCTAATTTCAAACAGGTATGAAGTTTTAAAAGTAATTTAAAAGAAAAGCAGATGTTGACACATTAAAACTTAATAGCTCTTTGCGAGACATGGCATTTCATAATCAAAACCTCCTTAGAATTTTCATTAAAAAATGAAATCACTGATCCAACAAACCATAACAGCTGCAAATTGGGTCTGGAAATAAATACTTATGCATAAAAACATACTTATTAATATTTTGATGAGGCTGAGGTATGTATTTGAACGAAGAAAAGGCACTCCACAATATGAAAAAAAAAACCAAACCCCAACACCACAACAAAAAGAACCATTGACTTTCATGGGAGAACTCCAAGTGGCTTAGAAAGTTATCTCAAAGGTGGTTATTAATGGCAAAAGTAACTTATCGAAATTTGAGAAAAAAGAAGTCCAGAAAAGGTATCACCACACCCTG